>NC_057409.1:32937412-33159904 GCF_019320065.1 Cervus canadensis | reverse complement strand
TGAGGTAGATGCAATGAATGAGATCAAAAACACTTTGGAGGGAACCAAGAGTAGAATAACGGAGGCAGAAGATAGGATAAGTGAGGTAGAAGATAAAATGGTGGAAATAAATGAAGCAGAGAAAAAAAAAGAAAAAAGGATCAAAAGAAATGAGGACAACCTCAGGGACCTCTGGGACAATGTGAAACGCCCCAACATTCGAATCATAGGAGTCCCAGAAGAAGAAGACAAAAAGAAAGGCCATGAGAAAATACTCGAGGAGATAATAGCTGAAAACTTCCCTAAAATGGGGAAGGAAATAGCCACCCAAGTCCAAGAAACCCAGAGAGTCCCAAACAGGATAAACCCAAGGCGAAACACCCCAAGACACATATTAATCAAATTAACAAAGATCAAACACAAAGAACAAATATTAAAAGCAGCAAGGGAAAACAACAAATAACACACAAAGGGATTCCCATAAGGATAACAGCTGATCTATCAATAGAAACCCTCCAGGCCAGAAGGGAATGGCAGGACATACTGAAAGTAATGAAAGAGAATAACCTACAACCTAGATTACTGTATCCAGCAAGGATCTCATTCAGATATGAAGGAGAATTCAAAAGCTTTACAGATAAGCAAAAGCTGAGAGAATTCAGCACCACCAAACCAGCTCTTCAACAAATGCTAAAGGATCTTCTCTAGACAGGAAATGCAGAAAGGTTGTATAAACGTGAACCCAAAACAACAAAGTAAATGGCAACGGGACCACACCTATCAATAATTACCTTAAATGTAAATGGGTTGAATGCCCCAACCAAAAGACAAAGATTGGCTGAATGGATACAAAAACAAGACCCCTATATATGCTGTCTACAAGAGACCCACCTCAAAACAAGAGACACATACAGACTAAAAGTGAAGGGCTGGAAAAAAATATTTCATGCAAACGGAGACCAAAAGAAAGCAGGAGTCGCAATACTCATATCAGATAAAATAGACTTTCAAATAAAGGATGTGAAAAGAGACAAAGAAGGACACTACATAATGATCAAAGGATCAATCAAAGAAGAAGATATAACAATTATAAATATATATGCACCCAACATAGGAGCACCGCAATATGTACGGCAAACGCTAACGAGTATGAAAGAGGAAATTAATAGTAACACAATAATAGTGGGAGACTTTAATACCCCACTCACAACTATGGATAGATCAACTAAACAGAAAATTAACAAGGAAACACAAACCTTAAATGACACAATGGACCAGCTAGACCTAATTGATATCTATAGGACATTTCACCCCAAAACAATCAACTTCACCTTTTTCTCAAGTGCACACGGAACCTTCTCCAGAATAGATCACATCCTGGGCCATAAATCTAGTCTTCGAAAATTCAAAAAAATTGAAATCATTCCAGTCATCTTTTCTGACCACAGTGCAGTAAGTTTAGATCTCAATTACAGGAAAAAAATTGTTAAAAATTCAAACACCTGGAGGCTAAATAACACGCTTCTGAATAACCAACAAATCATAGAAGAAATCAAAAAAGAAATCAAAATATGTATAGAAATGAATGAAAATGAAAACACAACAACCCAAAACCTATGGGACACTGTAAAAGCAGTGCTAAGGGGAAGGTTCATAGCATTACAGGCTTACATCAAGAAACAAGAAAAACGCCAAATAAATAACCTAACTCTACACCTAAAGCAATTAGAGAAGGAAGAAATGAAGAACCCCAGGGTTAGCAGAAGGAAAGAAATCTTAAAAATTAAGGCAGAAATAAATGCAATAGAAACTAAAGAGACCATAGCAAAAATCAACAAAGCTAAAAGCTGGTTTTTTGAAAAAATAAACAAAATTGACAAACCATTAGCAAGACTCATTAAGAAACAAAGAGAGAAGAACCAAATTAACAAAATTAGAAATGAAAATGGAGAGATCACAACAGACAACACTGAAATACAAAGGATCATAAGAGACTACTACCAGCAGCTCTATGCCAATAAAATGGACAACTTGGATGAAATGGACAAATTCTTAGAAAAGTATAACTTTCCAAAACTGAACCAGGAAGAAATAGAAGATCTTAACAGACCCATCACAAGCAAGGAAATCGAAACTGTAATCAGAAATCTTCCAGCAAACAAAAGCCCAGGACCAGATGGCTTCACAGCTGAATTCTACCAAAAATTTAGAGAAGAGCTAACACCTATCTTACTCAAACTCTTCCAGAAAATTGCAGAAGAAGGTAAACTTCCAAACTCATTCTATGAGGCCACCATCACCCTAATTCCAAAACCAGACAAAGATGCCACAAAAAAAGAAAACTACAGGCCAATATCACTGATGAACATAGATGCAAAAATCCTTAACAAAATTCTAGCAAACAGAATCCAACAACATATTAAAAAAATCATACACCATGACCAAGTGGGCTTTATCCCAGGAATGCAAGGATTCTTTAATATCCGCAAATCAATCAATGTAATACACCACATTAACAAATTGAAAGATTAAAAACCATATGATTATCTCAATAGATGCAGAGAAAGCCTTTGACAAAATTCAACACTCATTTATGATTAAAACTCTCCAAAAAGCAGGAATAGAAGGAACATACCTCAACATAATAAAAGCTATATATGACAAACCCACAGCAAGCATCACCCTCAATGGTGAAAAATTGAAGGCATTTCCCCTGAAATCAGGAACAAGACAAGGGTGCCCACTCTCACCACTACTATTCAACATAGTGTTGGAAGTTCTGGCCACAGCAATCAGAGCAGAAAAAGAAGTAAAAGGAATCCAGATAGGAAAAGAAGAAGTAAAGCTGGCAAATTTCTGATCACAGGCCAGTTGTGATCCCTTGCCTGTTTTTGTATAGAGTGTGAGTTAAGAACGTTTTCACATTTTTTAATGGTTAAAAAATTAAGAGTATTTCATGATGTGCAAATTATATGAAATTCAAATTTCCACATCCATTAAAAAATTTATTGAAATATACATATACACATGGTAAGTAAGATTTCTAAGTTTATTTAAATGTAAGTTGCAGACTTGAATTCAAACTCATCTAGACTGAATGTAGATCCCTCTAGTACAATCGTAACAAAAGTCCTAAGCCATAATCATAGAAATGAGACTCAATTCAGATAGATTCTGAGATGCAGAACTATCACCAATAGCCATCACTGGGTTATGTGTTGGGAAAGGGGTCACAAGTGTTGACTAGCAGAAATTTCATGGGGAGGCAAAGGCAGGAGAGTTATAATATCCTTACTTTCTACAAGGAAATTCTTGAACTAAAGCGTGAGTTAGGAGATGCTCTTTACATTAACATACTCTGACCCCATGAATACATAAGACATGAATACCCTTTCCTATGGAAGGTTGCTATGCAGCAACCTGTTTAGAATTTCTTTTGATTGTTGCACCTTCATGCAAGGGATTCTTGCATCTATGTGAATAATTTTATACCCAATATGATCTAACTTTTTTTAGTGAATGAGTTCTTTACTTACCCATGAAGATACAGTTTTCAAGAATATGAACAAACTTTTACAAAGTCTAAGTGGAAGAGTTGTAGTTTGAAACCAGGTCTGTTGAGTCAACAGAACCTGTGCTTCCTTAGTGCACCATGGAGTTCTCATAGCATCACAAAAAAGAACAATTAATATTCTAATTTTTTTCTTACTGCAAGGAAGAATATGACTTTTTGGTTACTGAATGAGCTTTATCTACCTCATATGTGCTTCTTTTCATGTATAATCATATGCAATATATTCTGAGCTGTTTTGGCACCTATGATAATTCTCTAGTCTTTACTTGTGAGCATCTATGTGTATTTCAAAGACACCTGTTTGAGAACCATCTGAGGCAGAGACTTATTTCTACAGGGTCCAAGCAGGTAGTATAAATGTATGCAGTAGGTCAGGTGTGGGACAAAAGGAAGCCATGTTGTGGGAGAGAGAGGCGGAGTCTGCACAATATCCATTCTTCTTTTAGTCCTAGACAGTAGAACCTCAAATAGAACCTAACCTGGGCGCATGATTCCTTGGAATAAGGCCTTCATTCCAAAGCCTTCCTTGTAGCTCCAGATTGCTCATGTTAGAGTTCTGGACAGTGCTATGCTGGGCCTGGCTGTGCTTGGCAGAGCCAATGGTGCACATTGCTCCTACTTTTTGATGTCAGGTTGGAGGCTTGAAATCAGCATGGCAGGAGAATTTATACAGTGAAAATTACAGGGCTGTTTATCAAACATTTACTAACACACTACTGGTTTGAAATAATGAGCTGTAAACTGCATTACTTTCCTTAAAAATATCTTGCATAAGCCTCTCACCTCTTCTTTCTTGCTTCTTCCTTCATCTTTCTGCTTGGCATGAGGAGGTGATAGGTGGTGCTAAAGCAGCCTTCTTATACCATGGAGGTAGGTCCTTGATGACTTCACAGAGAAATAATACTACACATTTGTTGGCTTTCAGAGGATACTGATGCAGGTGGTCTAGGGACCACACATTGAGAACTCCTATTACTTTGGATTTTTTCTTTCAGACAGTTGAATAAAATCATAACTGATACTGTTAAGAGATTCTGGTGAAATAGAGAAAACATGCCTCATCTGAATGCATTCATATTCAAAATTTTAAAATATAGAGCGGATCAGTAATACACATCAGTTGGCCTAATTAAGCTGTGGAACAGAGTGAAAAGAGCTAAAATCTGGACTTACGTGAAGCACTCTGCTGTCAGCAATTGATACCTCCCACCCCAGGTGAAGGAAAAGGCAATGTATGTGTTATTTTTGTTAGTTGCTAAATCATGTCTGACTCTTTACAACTCCATGGACTGTAGCCCGCCAGGCTCTTCTGTCCGTAGAATTTCCCAGGCAAGAGTACTGGAGTGGATTGCCAATTCTTTAAGGGATCTTACTGACCCAGTGATTGAACCCACATCTGCATTGGCAAGCCAATCCTTTACCACCGAGCCACCAGGGAAACCCGGTGTATGTGTAAATAATGAAAGTGAAGTCACTCAGTCGTGTCTGACTCTTTGCGACCCCATGGACTGTAGCCTACCAGGATACTCAGTCCATGGGATTTTCCAGGCAAGAGTACCGGAGTGGGTTGCCATTTCCTTCTCCAGGATCTTCCTGACTCAGGGATCAAACCCAGGTCTCCCACATTGTAGGCAGACGCTTTACAGTCTGAGCCACCAGGGAAGCCCCTAAATAATGAAAGTTATCAGTAAGTTTAAACAGTGAACAGTGTGGAGATTGGAGTAGACCCACCCACTGCACACCCAGAACTTGCTTAGGGCGTTTTACATACCCATGCATACTGGCTTCAGGTGCATCTTTCTTTTCTAAAAATGTTTAATTATTTATTTATTTTGGGATTGTAATGGGTTTTGGTGGCTGGGCTGGAGATCTCTCTAGTTGTAGAGAGAGGGGCCTACTCTCCAGTTGCAGTGCATGGGCTTCTCATTGCAGTGGCATCTCTTGTTGCAGAACATGGGCTCTGGGGAAATGGGCTTCAGTCGTTGCAGCACGGGCTTCAGTGGTTGTGGTTCACATGCTTAGTTGCTCAGTGACACATGGGACCTTCCTGGATCAGGGAATCAAACCCATGTCTCCTGCACTGGCAGGCAGATTCTTTACCCCTAAGCCACCAGGGAAGCCCCACTCCAGGTGTTTCATTCTTAAATTGCCAGCATTGTGTCTCTGTTGGAGGGTTGGTCTCAGGCTGCTAGAAATGGTCTTACTTCACTTTGTTCGAAGTACTTTTGAGTTTATATTTCCCCAGAGGCAGATATTAATCAATGATTGACAGTTGCAGGGAAATAAATATTCCAGCTGTGTTGTCTTGGTCAGGATGAATCTGAGATGTGATCAACACTGTCTTCAGACATCTTTTGTAGGACAGAACCAGAGTTACCCTCCATAAGACTTTGCTTAATTACGCACATCTGCTTATTCTCCTTACCTTACAAGTCCTATTTCTTTACCTCTCTACCAGTTTTTCCTGGGAAAACTTAGTTTTAATCATATTAACATGAATGCTCATCTCAGAGTCTGTTCCTGGGGACCCAACTTAAGACAGAGCTAGTAAGAATTTTAATCTTCTTCCCAGAAAGCAATGGAAGAATAAAGATCAATCATCTTATCCTATCTTCCTCGAGGTTCTCCACTGAGATGTCTCAGATATCTAGATGTGCTTGGAAAGAAAATAAACTCATTTTGTAAATCCACATTCATTTAGGAAGATGGAAATATATATATATACATATTTTATTTATATAAGGATATATATATATATTTCCATATATATATGGAAATATATATATATATATATTAACTTTAGAAGAGAAGCCAGACCCAGGGATATATTAAATTAAAACAGCTGGGCTGTCAACTAATAATGTATGAGTTAGGCTGATTTACTTTTCTATGAACTGCTTGTCCATCCTCTCCTAATTTTAAAATTCAGTACAGCTGTGAGTTTCATTAAATGTTTATGATCCTATTATAGGATATATTTTTAGCTTTAATAAAAGGAAGTTGATAAAACTTCATTATCTGTCGTTTCAATGGAAGAGTAAAAAATCTAACATCTACCAAGTGAGTCTATAATATGTCATTGTAAATCTTCTATTTCTCAAGTCTTTGTCTCTCTCTGACATCAAAGATAAATGACTATTACTAGAATTAATATCTCTTAAATATATCATGATTCTTCAACATTATTAGCCGAAAGGCTGTTATGAAAACTCCACTAAAATAGAATTTGATTTTCTTTCTATGAACTGAAAGGGTGACTTGGAATTTTTAGTACCTGTAGTGGAAATGCCTTTCTTCCATATTAACTCAGTGGGTTTTCTGGGGAGGAATAAAAGTAGTTTATATGTGAGAAAGGAAATTACAAAATATAGTGGCAAAACTATTTTTTTTTCCTTTTGAAAACCATGATCATTTAAATCACTTAGCTAGAAGAGGTTAATATCTCTTCCAGGCTCTGAATCTTGCTTAAAAGTGGTTTGAACTTGGTAGCAAAATAATACGGCTTAACTGACCTAGGGAGAGCTGTTAAGAAACATCCTCGGGATATTTGAAGTGCTCCTATTTCTCCTACCAGACAGGAAAGATAATTCTGTGTAAGTTTGTTTATAGTATTGTGAGTTACACACAAAATTTCTCTAGAAATGTGGGTCCATGTAAAAGCTCCTATAACACTTGCTATGGAGCTAGTTTCTAATGCTAACATAATTAAGCTTCATTATGGATTGGAAGGAAATGCATTTGTAAGATATTGAAAACTGCTTCTATACTTTGTGGCTAACAAAGAAAAAAAACTAGAGAGTGGCAAAAAATGAAAGATAGTATTTGAAATTTAGTTACACATGAAGATTCTGTGAAACAAGTATTTTAAATGATTACTTACTACACCAGCATCAGTAATAAGGTATTTAACTTCTGGAATTGTGACATTTTTATTTTAAAAATTGTATGAGAATTTGCATACATAGGCAGAGACGAACACTAGTGGCTCATATTAAGTTTTAGAAACTTCTTTGTTTTCGGATATATTCCCACAGAAGCAAAATTGGAAGATAATTAAAGAATATTTACCTTTCTTATGTCACTTAGGAACTTAGAAATTTGTATGCTTTCTCTACTCTTTTCCACTTGGAAAAGTTTGTCTTTGGCAGCAAAGATGAATAGATCAATTCACAGTAAGATGAAAGTCATTAGCTGTGGAAAAGATGACATAAAAATATAATGCCCTACAAACTGTCTACCAACCTGTTCACTGAATTTCTTTAGTTTTTACTCTCCATATTTCCCTCTTGTTCTAATTTTCCTACTTAAGTTTTCCTATTTATTATGGAAGCTGTTTTGAACTGATTTTTGACATAAAATTGAGGTATGAATACAGAAATAAAACTAAAATGAGTGATAAGTGAAGATTTTTACAATGATTAACATCGTCTCAGTTTTAGAGATGAGAAAGTTAATAAAACATAGAGGTAAATAACTTGCCTCAATTTACTGGAAGTAATTTTAGCTGTAAATTAAGACCTAGAACTTAGCACTTTTGATTCTGGACCTAGTAATTCTTTCAATGGAAACTCCAGTTTTTCTGAGGACATCTTTGAAACCAAATAGGTTGTAATGATCAACCAATTTTTTTTAAATTTTAGAAGGCAAACAGTTACCTTTCTGAAACATATCCTATTCCAAGTTTGAAATCATAGGTCTTAAAAATAGGTGGTGTACTTTTTTTATTCTGCTATTAATAATGTCTTTCTTACTGAGGATAAGCCCCTTGTGGGACAGAATGCAGGTAGATACCACCATATTAGAGGGCTTGCAAGAAAGAAACACCTCTTAGTGTGGTTGATTAAAAAAAAGTTAAAGGGAAAAACAGGGTAAAATGTTGAAAAGAATCAGGCTTCATTATGCCAAAATCATTATATATCCATCATGTCATTATCAAACCATCCCACAAGTCCCTGTTTGCAAATTTTTATTCTCATAAATGAAGTATATAATAGGCCATAAAATTCAGTTTCCACATCATCTTTGAATTTGTTTTAATATGAAGATCAGATGCATGAAATGATATGAGTTTATATTTAAGACTATAACCTATTTGAAACTTGAAAGCTTTTCCTCAATTTTTAATTTTCTCAGACTTCCTGGATACCCAGGTTGACTTTCTCATGCAGACTTTTAATATCAAATTGTAGATTTTGATAACATTTTCTTCATAATGCTCTGTTCTTTTTTTAAAAACTGATGCTTACATTTAAAAGTAGAATATTTTTTAAAAAGTGTGCCAATAAATTACACTTATGGCAAAATAATGAATTGAACAACCATAGGTAACTGGTGTATAATCTTATCAAATACAGTGTTATTAGAATCAGAGAATAAAATTGTATTTCCAAGGCAGGGCAAGAAAAACTAATACAGAAAAAGCTGTTTATAAGTTTTTCTACTGAATATTTATTTTCCTGTTGGTGAGATTGCTTTTAGAACTAGTGTTCTATTTTTATTATTCTCCTTTTGCCTATATTTGACATTTTTAGAAAATTTTCATCAGAAACTATAGAATTTGTGTACACTGCTTGCACACGTATTTTCTAGAATATTCATTGCCTAAAATAGAAGTTTTTATGTCACAATATCTAGTCTTTTATTCATTCTGAATCTACCACTATTACTATACCTAAAGTGATACCTGTAGAAACTCAAAATGCAAAATGATAAAAGGGTATATTTTAAATTTACTACCTATTAAATTGAAGGAAATGATTAAAACATGTTATTAATATAAACTTAAGGCTAAATATCATTTTAACTATTGATCACATGCTGAAAGCATTGCTTTGGAAAAATCAATTTAAAGAACTAACTGTTTAACTATAGTCAGATCATTTAACATTTTCAAGCATTATTTTTTCAAAGATATTATGAGGTATTGAATTAGATGAATTTCAGTCTCTTCTTACTTTCACCTTACAAATGACTCTTCTTTCAACATTCTCACTTAAAAATTACTTAGGATAAAAAATAGGGAGAGACGGTATTCTGCTCCCTGTATTTATCAAAACCTAATATATTTCTGAGAGAATTTCATTAGATTAATCTGGTCAGACCACCTGTGGGTTTTGTTTTTTTTTTCCCCTGTGCAATATCTAGGGGCCAGAGTTATTGAAAAATCATTAAAAAAAAAAAAAAAAGAAACTGAGGTTGTGACATAAGGAAGTAAATATGACCTGAGAGGTTAAGAAGGAGGGATTGTACTATTGGAATATACCATGAAAGGACAGGAATACCCTTGACTCAAAAGAAATATTGACCTTAATAAAACCCAAAGAGCCAGTTATTTTATTAGCATGAGTTTACATAGGAAAAGCAGGAACTTGCAATCTAGGACAAGCAGACTGTAGTGAGTCATAGGGGAGTCTGAAGAACAGAGAAGAGGGGTTTGCTTTTAAAAAGGAAATAAGAACCGCCCCCTGGGAAGACTGTGGTGGTAATTCAGTGGCTACAGGTGGTGCGCAGCTTGTCAGAAGGAAATGTTCTTCGTCCTGGGGGTCTGAAATCTGCGGTGGGTGAGCCAGGCATGAGAGCTCCCCCTTCAGGACCTTCCCCACTCCATTTTAAATGAGGTTTCCTTCCTGTATTTTCACAGAAACAGGACTTTTATTATGAAAGGTGGAGAAGCGCTGAGTGGTCAAAAGATATATTCCTCACGAAAATCTATAGAATGGTGGAGAGAATTTGTATGAAGCTAAAAGGAGATTAGAAACAAACTTTGACCGTATATCATTAGTGGTTACCAGGATTGCTTGGGCTGCTATCCTGACTATATCACTCATAGTTTGGGGACTCCGGACAATTCATTTTAAACTCTCTTTAAGTGCTTCAAATTCCTCACCTACGTAATATGGATGATGATGCCTTCTTCACAGGGTTGCTATGAGGATTACATGAGGTTAAACATGAAATTCCTGGCATCAACGAAGTACTCAATAAATATTTACTATTTTTATCACTGTTGGACATGAATTTGAGCAAACTCCAGGAGACAGTGGTGGACAGAGGAGCTTAAGCGTGCTGCACAGGTTGCAAAGAGTTGGACATGACTTAGTGACTAAACAAGAGCAGCAATAACAACGTTATTATCACTGTAGGAATGTTCTAGAGAGGACCTGACCACAGAAATTTAATAGATTAAATTCACCTACTGACAAAGCTAGACTTCAAGTACAGATTCAATGGAAAAATCTCATTTCTTGAGAGCAGAGCATGTGATAAATTCTTGTCTTACCTCACTGATAGTTTCACCCAGTAAAAGGTAAAGAAAGTTATTAGGAAAATTGGTACAAGTGACCCATGCACTTGCATATTGACTGCTTAAAAAATCAGAACAAAGTATCGAAAAGAATCAGTGTAAGTTCCCGGGAAATTACTGACAGGATCAGGTTTTAAATTGGCAAAACACAAGAAGAAAGGCCACATACTTACACATTACAGTGATACTGACTGTCAGGATAATGTCAGAGGTGCTAAAGTCTAAAATGAACTGTGATGTATGAAAAATGTTAAGGTTAACAAAAAGGTTTAAATATGTAAGGGAATTTCCAGGAAAGCAGAGTTGATATATGTGACGTATATTCATCGGCAAAAAGTTATTAACGAGCCAAGCTTGACGCCTGCTGGTGAAGGAGGTGCTCAAGCCTAATTGCTATTTGGTAGAAAAGGGATCGAGACCTGGAAGCCCTTCCATCTGATATTTTAAATTGTAGACTTTCGTTGGGATAAGCTGAAGTAGTCTTAACCCTGGGCTTGTGTCATATAAGGGCAATTGCTCCCTAAGATAAAGTTAGCATTAAGGCAGGAAGAAATGGTGCTAATGGGTTGATCCCTATGCCAGGTCAGGTGGGTGAGTTAGAATGATGATCCTGAATCCATGAAGGAACAGAATCCATGAGAAACATTGAACAGATATTGTCCCTATTAACCAGTGGGCAGGCTATGTGAGGCTATCCAACAAGTCTGAACACAGGCAGCAGAGGCTCATGGTAACAACGAGAAGAGTGTTTTGACAGTCAAGGCTTCACAAAACCATAATGGGCAGAAATGGAATTTATCATTGGCAACCCTGGTAAAGTTTTAGCAGGCAAGGAGAAGATGCTCTAGCACTAGCCACATGGAAGCAAACTGAAGCATCACTTTTATGAGCCAGATTTTATGCAAACCACTTTTGGGTGTGGTGACCCTGCCAGTATCATAGCGACATGCTACCAAGAAGTGACCGTAAATCCTCCAGCTTCAAGGGGTTATGTATGAGCTCTGGCTTGAGTGTTGAAGGAATAAAATCAAGCCTGACTCTTGGAATATAAATAAGCATGGGGAGATTCCATCAGGGGAGGAGAGCACAGGCTTAACTTCCTATTAAACTAGGTAGATATAGCCTGGAGGACCATTCCCTACTTCCCCCCTCTTCATGGACAAATACCTTTGTAAAATAATGAAAGTGAAAGTTCAAGTCGCTCAGTCGTATCCATGTGACACCATGGACTGGAGCCCACCAGGCTCCTCTGTCTGAACTTCTCCAGGCAGGAATGCTGGAGTGGATAGCCATTCTCTTCTCCAGAGGGTCTTCCCACCCAGGGATCAAACCCAAGGATCAAACTCAGGTCTCCTGCATTGCAGGCAGATTCTTTACCATCTGAGTCACCAGGGGAGTCCTTGTAATAAAAATGAATTACTTGAAAAGAAAAAAAATAAAGTCTTATTTTTAAATTATTGATTCAACAAACATAAAATTAGAATTCAGTAAATATAATCATAAAAGGCATGACCTAGGGGAATAATAATTACAAGTTATACATATTGTTCATTGAAAATATAAGTGTGTATAGAGATGATTAATATACTTAAAAACTGAACTAGGGCCCTAAACAATAACTCAGTATTGAAAATGGCAATGCGTAAATAGCATTGTGAGCAAATGAATGAGACTGTTTAGGCCAATGGGGCTTCTCCTATTTCTCCTGAAACATATCTTAAAGCCTTGGAAAAATGAGGCTGAACTCATGTGGTCACATAAAGCATATAGGGAAAGGAAGTTCTCTTGCTTTCATTCTGTCTGTGTGTATGAGTGTGTGTGCGTGCATGCATACTATCAGAAAGAGAACCTAATTACAACCCACATTTACTAATATTCTCACTCTCTGATTTCAACTAATTGAAGATGACATTGAAAGCCTGGAAACATATCTTGTTTTATATAACATAAGTGACTAGAAACTTGGGTTAATTTGCAGGTATGTCAAACTCGTTCATGAAGAACCTGTACTGTGATAACACTGGCATGCCCACATACAGCCCAACTGGAAGCCTGATTTTTAATGTCGAAATCCTCTCACTGTATTAAAATGCACTATTCTTAATATATTACCCTTCATGATAAAAAGAGTTAACACTAAATTTTATTTATGCAAGATTTTCATTTTACATTTAATTTAATGAGAAGTATCAAATTTTATGGTTACTGTTTTTCAATTTTTTAAGACTCACAGGACATTGGCAATGTGCTGACTTGACATAAGGAGCACGCAGCACTGAACAGTGTGATCAGGTGTGGAACTCTGGCTCACCATCATGCCAAAACAAAGGTCTTGTCAGGCAATAAGAAATCAAGATCTTCCTTTATCCCTTTCCCTGACACCATCTAGACAATTTGCCTACCGATATAACAAAAGACGTCACAACTTCAAAATGCTGGGAATGGGGAGAAATAAAGCACATTTATAGATGCTGTCTGCAAGCAGAGATGGGAAGACTAGAGTGAATGCACTCTATGGCCAGAAGAACTGGATTGTCGGAGTCCTGGCTCCACCACTTGTTTTAGTCACTAAGTCATGTCTGACTCTTTTGTGACCTGATAGACTGTAACCCAACAGAGTCCCCATGTCTATGGCATTTCCCAGGCAGGAATACTGGAGTGGGTTGCCATTTCCTTCTCCAAGGGATCTTCCTGAACCAAGGATTGAACTTGTTCCTCTTGTATTGGCAGGCAGGTTCTTTACCACTGAACCACCATGGAAGCCTGGTTCAAATCAATGTAGACTTAAATAAAATGTGCAGAAAATCTTTCTTTTATTACATTGAGCATTAATATACTATTGGAGGAAATGTGATCTGCTAGAGGTTATGCAGTGATTGGTCACCTGCCATTATTAATGACAGGGGAGATAATCGGCCCCAGTGGTATGGGGTCCGCACCAAGGGCTCAAACCATGCTAGCCTTGCTGGAATAGCAGCAGCTGGTACTTATTGAGCACTAGCTATGTGCCATGTGAAGGCTAAACATTAACACAAATTATTGTCTCTTAATCCTCATAACAACTGTGTAAGATAGGAACAATCAATTTCTTGTTTAAAGAAGAGGAAATAATAATAGAGATTTAAGTCATTTGCCAAAGGCCAAAAAGTTATTAAATTGCAGAGCAAGTATTTCAACCTGACTGTCTAAAACTGAAGCTCCTGCTTTTATACTAGTCTCTATCACCTCTTGATGACTTCTTTTACATTTTCCTAACTTGTACTAGGAGCAACACCATAAGTCTCCAGTGGCTTCCATCAAGTTACCCTTCCCTTCTTTATCTGCTCATTCACCTGAAAGAATTTGAAGTAAACTCAAATTCAAAATTCCATGGACAGAGGAGCCTGACAGGCTGTAGTCCATGGGGTCACAAAGAGTCGGACACTACTAAGTGACTTTCACTTTACTTTTACAAATTCAAAGAGGAAAAAGTTGAAGGATCAAGTTTTCATTTTCCTGAGGAATGCGTCCAAAGAAATCAAGTTCTCTTTTGGTAAGTCATGGAACCTCAGTTTCCTTACCTATAAACTGGGAATAATACATACCTTGTAGGGTTATTGTGATCATTAAATAGAATTACCCATGTTAAGTGCCTAAATCATGCCTAGAATATGAGTAGCTCTTATTATTGTGGTCCTTGAGAGTTAGGGCAATGAAGGGAGGTGGAGACCAGAGCTTATGGAGGGAGAAAAAAAAAAACACTGAAGGAATTCATGGGTGGTTTAAAGACACATATGTGTATGCCTTGCAGATTTTTATTCAGTCCTAGGGTTACATGAATTCTTTCTTTCCTGCTACTCTCCTTGTGGAAAGCTCTGTCCTTTTAAAGCATATGGGTAAGTATCATATTGTGTGTGAAAAGCAAAGAGGCACTAGTCTAAAAATATGTAACCTGGATTCTATTCCTGGCCTAGCTACAGACTCCTGTTAACTTATTAATATGTGTATGTCTCAATTTCTCATACATGTATATATGTGTGTATTTACAGAATTAACTCCTTCTCCCGCATTTACAGGAATTTTGAAGTGATGACTGAACATCCACAAAATCCTGTTCTCTTAATGAAACCAATATGCACACACAAGGCTTATGTTATGCTATTACGTCCCACACTTTTGTTATAAGTTGCTTTGTTGATGGAAAAGGGGCTCTAGCTGTTTGTTTATAAACAGAAAACTGTGTTCATTTAATTGGAAGTTTTTTTATGAATTTTTGAGTTTTTACATAAAAGTTTCTGATATTTAACTTTTACAAAATTAAAAATATTTATGCACCGAAGAAAGAAATTTAACAAATATGCACTTTACCATAGCAACCTTATGCCAAGATAGATATGATCTGAATGAACATTCTCTAAAAGCATGCTGTTGTTTAGCTGCTAAATCATGTCTGACTCTTTTGAGACCCCATGGACTGTAGTCCATCAGGCTCCTCTGTCCATGGGATTTCTCATGCAAGAATACTGGCGTGCATTGCCATTTCATTCTCCACTCTAATTGCATAATTTCAGTTGATTGTTGCATTCAATTTGCTACTTACAGGTAAACAATATTCAAATTTGGAATTGGAAACTTGGAGTAGATGCTTTTAAAATTATTTATCCTTTAGATACTTTGGCCTTGCCTTTACTATTCTAGATTTCTCTACAAACATCTTACAATCAGGGCATGGTAATGACCTTTGGAGATCAAAATATAAACATATGTTTAATATGTATTTGCATGCTAGGACTTCAACTCCAGAAATGTTTGATTCAGTTTGACCTACTCTGGGATCTATAAAACCATTTACAAGTGATTCTAAAATGTGTCCTTCACTAAGCTCTAAGATGACTTTCACAGACCTTTGTAATCCGAGGGATAGGTTAGCTTTGCTCTAGCATTGGCAGCTGTATCTGTAGAGACAGCATACTATTGGATTCCTAGAAATTTTGTTTTCCAATCTTATGTGTGTTTGGCAGGAGTGACAAATAAGGATGTGTGAGAGAATGAATAGAACATCTTGATTTATGAGGGTCCAGCACCAAGTTTACCTGTCTGCCAACTAGAGATGCTCTGGGGTTCTCCTGTCTCACATTTATTTATTCCTCATGAGCTTTTTCCCGAGAAGTGAATCATCTATACTGCAGAAGCACTAGCATTTAGGAATCTCTGGTAGAGTTTGACAGTATTCTGTGATAGCTCAGTATAATGTAACAAAGGTATTTTCAATTGTATCTGATGTTTTCTTGGACCTTAAATATTCTATTTGCTTTGATTTTACCACTCCTCAAAATTATATGGGGCTTGCTGTTGCTGCTAAGTCACTTCAGTCGTGTCTGACTCTGTGAGACCCCATAGATGGCAGCCCACCAGACTCCCCCATCCCTGGGATTCTCCAGGCAATAACACTGGAGTGGGTTGCCATTTCCTTCTCCAATGCGTGAAAGTGAAAAGTGAAAGTGAAGTCGCTCAGTCGTGTCTGGCTCTTCGCGACCCCGTGGACTGCAGCCTACCAGGCTCCTCCGTCCATGGGGCTCTCCAGGCACGAGTACTGGAGTGGGGTGCCATTGCCTTCTTACCTGGTGGCTAAGTAGTAAAGAATCCACCTGCCAATGCGGGGAATGCAGTTTCAAATCCTGGGTCAGGAAGATCCCTTGGAGGAAGAATTGGCAACCCACTCCAGTAATAACCCACTGCTTGTAATATCCCATGGACAGAGGAGTCCGGTGGGCTACAGTCCATGGGGTTTAAAGAGTCAGACACAGTGACTAAACAACAATAAAAAACATAAACTAAAATTAGTATAATATCCACACCAGAGGACAGTTGTTGCATAAAATATAGTCACAAATGAGCAAAGCACTTCGCAATTTGACAAGTGATATGCAAGTGTTGATTCGAATTAAAAATACCTTCCTGAACTTAATGATCCATAGGAAGTTGAAACTTGAAGGACATTTTATTATTTGTATGTGTATTTATCTAAAGGACATTTTATTATTTGTATATGTATTTAGTTAAACCCCACCTTTGACAAAATGTTAAGGTAGTTTTCTTAGAGAACAAATTTCGCCTTCATTAGAGGAAATTTTTCAAAATAATCATAAAAATAGTCTTTAAAAACAACTACCAAAATACTGTATGGTGATTGCAACAAATAACACCAATGCAGAGACTTAAAAAGTAAAAGGAATGGCTCCTACTCTACACTCTGCCCCCACATTCCAGAGGCAATAACTATTAATCCTATTGGTGTGTACTATTCCAGGATTTTGGATGAAATCTCTCCCTGTCTCCATCTCTGTCTCTCCTTCCCTCCCTCCCTCTCAGCAGTTTAGTTTTCCTTGAACAAAAGTGGCCCCTTTTCACATATCAAAAATGTTCTCAACAAACTTTTAAGGCACCTCCAAAGTTCAGGTAATGCTGTGGTTGTGCTAATTTTGTGATTCTGAAAGTATCAAGAATGAAAAGATGTCCACACCCAATTTTTCTGTCAGGGAAACGCACACCTGTTTTCATGTCTTTGCATCTCTGTGTCTCCCCAGGGGATAAAGCTTTTACTCGGGGGGATTTCTGGTATGGGGAAAAGGGTCGTCACCACAGTCTTACTCTAAGTGATTATTATCACACTGGTAAGTTTCCACTGTGGCTGCTGGGTGCAGGCTGTGAACACATTTGAAGTCAGCAGGGGACCGTTAGAAACCTCCCCTTTGCTGAGAGGAGCTGTAGAAACCTTTGCTTCACTGAAGCATACTTGCAACCTGCGGTCAGTCGCTTCTTTTTTCATGCAGGGCTGTTTTAAACTGTCTTCTATCCCACAGAGCAAAAACATACCCAACAAAAAAACAGTACAAACAATCCCCATGAGTGTTTTTGAATTTTCCTCTGCTAATCTCATTGTTAATGGTATGAGGTCTTGCCAGGAGTCATTTGTGGTTAAGGCTACAAAATAACATTAACAGTCACACAGTTAAAAACAATATCAAGCATGAAATCAAAGGCTACTAGATGCAAACCTTAGACTAATTGCTTTTCTACTTCTCTTATAGAAAAAGCATTTCACCTTCCTTACAGGTCACTGATTGCTATATGAGGAAGCATATTTAGTAATCTGTAGAAGATATAGGATGCTATACTTAATAATGACATATTTGCATTAATTGCATACTTGAAAATTTTCATATTAGATTATCAGTCAAAGAGTACCCTATTTAAAATAAAATGATCTACAGTGGTTAATGGAAGATGATTCAGATCCATATTCCCTTATCTATGTTTGTCCTTCACTGGCAGTGAATTTACCAGGACTTAAATTTCTATTTGGTCCAAATTGAAATGATGCTGTTCTTGGTTGAAAGCATTGATTTTTCCACCAAATAAAATTTAGGCAAAATTACCATTTCTAGCAGGAATTTCAGGAGGAATTCAGCAGTCATATAAATGAAAAGCCTCCCACAACCATTAAGTCTAAGTCACCTGGACTAATTAATCTGTTAAAAAATACTTTGAAGTTTGTATTATATGCAAAACATGGTATTGAGAAGTCTGTGTGGTTACAAGTATCACTCTTCTTCTGAAAGAGTTCAAAAACAAAAGATGGAGACAAATTAAATCCACCACCAGATACCTACTAAAACAATGGTAAATCCTGGTGATAAGTTTTACCTAGCAGGCTATTGGTTTTAGTGGCTTATATATATTTCCCATTAATAAATCATAATATTATTGTAACTCATAAACCTTGAAACAACTATTGAGATGTGGGGGGTGCAATAATAGTAGTGATAATTTTACCACTTTCACTGGCTCAATAGATACCAGAACTAAGACACCATTAGTTTGAAAACAAAACTGTATAAAATCATATCTTTTTCCAAGTATTGGTCGTTGATACTAACATATGATTAAACTTATCTTTGGCATTTGTATTTAAAAGCACTGACTTCATCATTTGGAGGGCTAAGGTTGATTATGGGTGTTCAGAATTTCATTATCACCTTCATGTGATTTGCAATCAAGTATTTGGTCCTCTGAAACAGATACAATTATTTTTATCTCGTTGCTTTGCTTTAAGAATAATGAATGCGAGCTCAGCCTTCCAAAGAGCTGTGAAAAGGGAGGCCTTGATGAAATAGTAGAAGACAATTCTGACAATCTTAGGAGGTGTCATGAATAAATAGTTCTGTTCTGTTCAGTTCAGTCACTCAGTCATGTACAGTTCTTTGCGATCCCATGAACCGCAGCACAGCCAGGCCTCCCTGTCCATCACCAGTGCCCGGAGTCCACCCAAACCCATGTCCATTGAGTCGGTGATGCCATCCAACCATCTCATCCTCTATCGTCCCCTTCTCCTCCTGCCCTCAATCTTTCCCAGCATCAGGGTCTTTTCAAATGAGTCAGCTCCTCCCGTCAGGTGGCCAAAGTATTGGAGTTTCAGCTTCAACATCAGTCCTTCCAATGAACGCTCAGGGTTGATCTCCTTTAGGATGGGCTGGTTGGATCTCCTTGCAGTCCAAGGGACTCTCAAGAGTCTTCTGCAACACCACAGTTCAAACGCATCATTTCTTCAGTGCTCAGCTTTCTTTATAGTCCAACTCTCACATCCATACATGACCACTGGAAAAACCATAGCCTTGACTAGACGGACCTTTGTTGACAATAATAATATAGTACTGAGGTTTTACTGATATGAGTTCCCACATCTCTTGGGGGTCCTTGGAGGCAGCAAGTAGTGACTGGGGAGAGAGAAGGTCTCCATATGCTGCTTCTCATCAATTTCCAACTTATTTCATTCACACCCCACTTAGCAGAAATTCCTTCAAGAGATGTTCAGTTAGCTGATAAAGTTTCTTGATTTTTTGTGCTGTTAAGAAATTATATCATTTGTTGTGTCTCCTATGGATATTTCACTGGGAAACAGTTCACTGGAAATTGGGGGAGACAATCATGATTAACTATCAGAATGAACCCAAAGTCTCTTGGATTAAAAATATTTTTTACACAAGTATTACATGTAAATTTTTTCTGCATATGCTTTTAGAATATATGGTTTGTAAGTCAACAGATAATATATCTATATTTTTATTATATTTTTAGTTGTTATAAGATATTTCAGTTTCCTATCATTTGGATTTTTCCCTACCTTAACTATATATTTTTTTCAATTTATGTATCTCTAATGTTGTCATTTGATCTAGCAATTACAACTAAATATTTTTAAAGTGTAATAACATTGTTTTAATATTTGAATTCTATTCAATAAATGTATATCATTTTCAGTATCATTTCGGTATTTAATACTTTGTCCAGTTTTTTTTTAAGGTATAAATATTTGCTTGTCCAATTTAAGTAGAATGTAGAATTTAGCTATTTTGTTTCACATTTGCAAGTTTTTACCTCTTTGCATTTATGGTTGAACCACTGTGACCTGTAGATTTCTGAAATCTGAGAATTTAAACTCATGTTTATGTTCAAGACCCACCAAAATGCAAATATTGCGTGAACCCTTAACCATACAACAGAACGAAGAAAATCCAGAAATGTTCATTAAAATAATTTTTTTTTTTTTTTGCACAGCTAATTGCTAAAGTAATTATAAGTACTTAGGGAGGTTGTTTTTTCTGCTGTTTCAAGCTATTATGAATATGGATATATATATTTCTGTCTTGAATCACTTAAGTTTATAGTTTTTCACTTAATCTTTAAGATGAAAATAAGAACATTTATCACACAATGAGTGATACGAGAAATAGTCCTTTATACAGCATTTTTGAGATACCCAAAGGAAAGGCTGTCTGTCCATGAAAGGTCCGAGTTTGATTTATTCTCAATCTGCTAAGTCCACCTCCCTCACGGCTCACTGAACCACAAGAGAATAAATTTCCTGAAATGGTAACTTTGGTTTTCAAGAAATCACTTTGTGTCAAATCATTTATTATTCTAAGACAACTTCTGGTCTAACTTACTCTGCTCTTTCCCAGCCCTAGAGAATGACCTGAACTTCTTGATATTACTAGGGGCAATTCTGAATAACTAACCACAAAATTAGTAGAGTAAGTGGGTCTTTCCTTTTCCAAACAAGCAGGTTACTTTTACAACCTATATTCTTACTGGAGGAAGGACTGTTAACTTTAGTAAAAGGTAGTAAATGTCATTTGGGGTTTTTTTTTGTGGGTCATCAATTGGATTTCTTTTCACATATTTTCCACTCTTTTTTTCAGTAAAGAATTTAGAGAGGTCAGAGAGAATGATTTGAACACATTTGGTAATAGATTTGAGGGTCCAGCTGCTCCTCTCAGATCTATGTTTATGTACCTAAGTCTGAGAAGTATATCAATAAGCACACACATGCTTTGTGTTTCTTTAATTAATTTTACTAGAGAAGAGACCTTTAAATGCATTGTGATTCCTTTCACATCTGAATAGTACACTCTCATACTTTCATATTTTATTTTTAATGGGGGGAAATAGTACCTCACTTAAACCTGTGATATGAGAGGCTCTGATACAATTAAAATGAGCCCAACATCTGTGGAGATATTTCTGTGCATCTTTGATGAAGAAGTAATCTAGTTTGATGGATGTCTTTATTTCTATCTTAATCACAGCATGCAAGATTAGCAATACATGTGTTTCACTTCAGTTAATTACTCTGAACTCATGCACAGATACAGGGCTTTACTCCAATTAATTACTTTGAATTTCTAAGATGGTATGACAGATCACTTAAAGTATCTGTTAGAGATAAATCTAATGAATGTTAGAGAAATTTTGCCTAAGAATCAGGTCTAGATTTTCTGCCATCATAGTGAAAAATCTGAAAATATAAACATGTAGAATATATAACAATAAATCAGATAACTGGATGACCTAATATCCTGTCTTTAGCTACAGTCATTACCTGAGGGTTCAAAGAATACTGAAAAATTATTAGATTAACTGTGCTGTGGTTATATGAAAAAAGGAAAAGGCATATGTTCTTACTCATACATTGATCCACCATTTATGACCTTAAACATAAATTTTACTAGTGACTCTTCTTCTGTGCTGGTTCTGAAAATGTTTACAGATTTAAGACAAGATTATTTTCTCATTTTCATTGTATGTGCCATGTTCAAAACACACTCTGATTACTGGGTGAATAAACAGTTCTTTTCTAAGTAGAAACTAAAAATAATCCTTTCACTGGCTCTAGGCTATGAGAAAAACTTCAAAATTGAGAAATAACAATAATGGAATGTGGACTATAAAGAAACAGGCTAAACAGGGAACAAGTAAAATGAAAAGCAGCTTGCATTTCACACTCATATCAGAGATCAAGACTGGTAGCTGGTTAAGTACACCTTGGAGAGAAGTCAGCTCACTCTCATGGAGGATGGAGTTTACAAGAGATGCCTTGTAGAAGCATGACACCAAAAGTAACATAATCAGGTGAAAACCAAAATTTATTAGAAAGAATAGCTGCTGGGAAAAGAAGAAAAGTGATGGAAAAAGCAGTAGAAAATGTGTATAAACTTAGACAAATCTGTTAAAAATTCCCCATAGATGACAACTGAGAGAAAAATAATTTATGGCTAGAACACTGTGAATTCATGTAACAACTAAAGTTGTGTCCATAGTCAGCTTGACACTTTTCCATAGGAGCATTGCAGATGTCTCCAAAAAGAAGCAAGGGTGTAACTTTATTTTAAAGTTGATTCTTATTTTTAGGAGAGGAGAGAAATCTCATGAGCTGGGAGGAACCCACGAGGGGTGCTACACAGATATTAGTGCAAAGTTTCTCCTCTTTAAGCACTGAGTATTTTCAAGATAATTAAAGGTGCAATGTTGACTGTATAGATAGACTCCTAACCCTTACAGCACACCTCAGTGGAGCTTAATCTCTGCACTTTGATGAAGGACCTTGACTCCGTTTATATCATGGGGCACATTTATTTAGACAACAGAGTAATAGTCATAAGAATTTTAAGTTTGGAAAAACATCCTTAAGGAATTGCCTTTGTAGTTTCACTTTACTCCTTTGACAATGATACATTTGAAAACATCTAAAAAGAAAGCAAAGCAGAAGAAAACAATAGGAGAGAAGCCCCATTAGCTTTCAAGAACTCTTAAAAAAAGAAACTCCATCGTCAATAAACAGGGGAAATACTGATTTATTTTAGGGGTTAAGCTTACAGTATAACATAAGTTCAAGAGCCCTTTCTGAAAAAAACTGAACAGATGAAAAATGCTACATGGATTGCTGGTGTATTCTTGAGAAAGAATATTCTGGTTGAAAGAACAGTTGCTTTGTGACTTCTGCTAGAAAATCTAAATTCCAACATTGCTGTTAGATGGAACTCTACAGTCCAAACCTCCTTTTCTTGAGGATGGAATTTGGCTTTGAGAAAGTTACTTCATTACTCATCTGTTAGTTATTCTTTGAACAAAAGCAGTTTTGTTGCTCAACCTAGGATGTGAACAGATAAATGCTTAACACCCTTTGCACTGAAGCTTGGGATGCTGCCAAAGCCATTTCACCAGTTCAAGAGTCTAAGTGCCACAATATTAAAGGGTCTGAATATCAGATTCATTAATATTAAATGTCCCTAAATTGCAAATTATACAAATAATTACTTCTCCTGAGATAACCTAATTTCAAACTTTTCTATGGTTACCCAACTGGAAAGTTGCATTTTTCAGAAACCAGGATGTTATATGACCTGTTGACACAGTTTCAATTAGATACAACTGACATTATAAAAGTGGTGATCGTCCCAGAATATTTTGGAATGAGACAAAATGCAATGGTTCATCTAATACTAAAAAAGAGAGTCAGATTGTTTTTAGGGTACGTTGGTTGATAAATGAAAGAAACAGTTATAAACAACAAGTTATGAAGGTGCAAAAGCAAGGTAGATTTCCCTTGCTGTGTATTTAGAAACCAGAGATATATGTGAAGGCTTGTTTTTATATTGGAACAGTGTTAGTGGCTAAAGACTTTGCTTTTGATTTCAAAATAAGTTTATATTTTAAAATAAAGTAAAAAAGAAAAGAATGATCATTTAGTTGTTGGTTCAATTTTTATGACAATGTTAACACTTTTAAAAATTACTAAGCCTGAAAAATAAGTGAATATTCAGAGCTAAAACTCTCTCTCTCCTTTGAGAGAGCATTGTTTAGCATGCCTGCCTTTTTCTCTTTGGACATTTCTACTTTAAAACAGTGTTATTTTTTTATAAATCTCTTGTTTATATGTACTGCATATAATGTATAGCTATGCTTCAAGACACCATAAAGTATCTATAGTTAGAGAAATATTTGTTAGTTGAAAATCAGTAGGTATTTAAAAGTAAAATATTTATTAATCTATATTTATGCACACTCATGTACATACATATCTACATTAATTATATATATATATATATATATATATATATATAAAACCACTTATTAACCCAAGGGACATTAAAAATAGTATGCACTTTTTATTTGAATCTGTTTCTACCTTATTTTGGTTCAAATTACCTTTTTTAAGTATCTGAAAAATAGTAGATATTGAATAAATATTTACTGAATTTTCAAAATTATTTTTACAACTTAGCCCAGTATTCAGGAGTGATTTCACTTATTTTCAGAAATAGATTAATTTTTAAAAGTACATTGCCCTTACTTAAAAACCATGGTGCCGATGTAACTTAAGTGAATGTTGCTCAGTCGTGTCTGACACTTTGCGACTCTATGGGTTATACATGGACCCCATGGAATTCTGCAGGCCAGAATACTGGAGTGGGTAGCCTTTCCCTTCTGCAGGGGATCTTCGCAACCCAGGGATCAAACCCAGGTCTCCCCCACTGCAGGTGGATTCTTTACCATCTGAGCCACAAGGGAAGCCCAAGAATGCTGGAGTGGGTAATCTATCCCTTCTCCAGCAGATCTACCCAACCCAAGAATGGAACCAGGGTCCCTGCATTGCAGGCAGATTCTTTACCAACTGAGCCATCTGGGAAGCCCAATGTAACTCAGTGTATCCATAATTGAAAAAAATGTTTTAATTGAAAGGTGATCTGCAATCTTAGATTTAAATAGTAATGGCAAGTGACTGTCTAACTTTTGAATATCTCCAAAACAGAAGAAAAAGAAATCTTATTAAATTGGCATGGAAACTTGTCTACCTTATTTGTTTAATGCCTCTCTGCAACTGGTATTGATAATTTTCCTGGGATAACGTAGGTCGAGGGTAGTAAATTCAAATGCCTCAGGCTCCAGGCAGGTGAATACCTTCTGGAGTTGCCAGGTTGCTTCGAGAGCTGGGATGAGACGCTGATATACTCTGCTTGTTGTTGTTGTTCAGTCATCCAGTTGTGGCCAACTCTTTGAGATCACATGGACTGCAGCACCCCAGGCTTCCCTGTCCATCACCAACTCCCAGAGTTCACACAAGCTCATGTCCACTGAGTCTGTGATCCCATCCAACCATCATGTTCTCCAATGTTCCCTTCTCCTCCTGCCTTCAATCTTTCCCATCATCAGGGTCTTTTCCAATGAGTCAGCTTTTCACATCAAGTGGCCAAAGTATTGGAGTTTCAGCTTCAGCATCAGTCCTTCCAATGAATATTCAGGACTTATTTCCTTTAAGATGGACTGGTTGGATCTCCTTGCTGTCCAAGGGACTCTCAAGAGTCTTCTCTAACACCACAGTTCAAAAGCATCAGTTCTTATTGCTGAACTTTCTTTATAGTCCAGCTCTTACATCCATACATGACTACAGGAAAAACCATAGTTTTGACTAGATGGACCTTTGCTGGCAAAGTGATGTCTCTGCTTTTTAATATGCTGTCTAGATTGGTAAACTTTTCTTCCAAGGAACAAGCGTTTTTTAATTTCATGGCTTCAGTCACCATCTGCAGTGATTTTGGAGCCCCCAAAAATCAAGTCTTCCACTGTTTCCACTGTTTCTCCACCTATTTGCCATGAAGTGATGGGACCGGATGCCATGATCTTCATTTTCTGAATGCTGAGCTTTAAGCCAACTTTTTCACTCTCCTCTTTCACTTTCATCAAGAGGCTCTTTAGTTCTTCACTTTCTGCCATAAAGGTGGTGTCATCTGCATATCTGAGGTTATTGATATTTCTCCCAGCAATAATGATACCAGGTTGGACTTCTTCCAACCCAGCATTTCTCATGATACACTCTGCATATAAGTTAAATAAGCAGGGTGACAACATACAGCCTTGACACACTTTTTTCTCTATTTGGAACCAGTCTGTTGTTTCATCTCCAGTTCTAACTGTTGCTTCCTGACCTGCATACAGATTTTCTCATCTCTTTCATAATTTTCCACAGTTTATTGTGATCCACACAGTTGAAGGCTTTGGCGTAGTCAATAAAGCAGAAGTAGATGTTTTTCTGGAACTTGCTTGCTTTTTTGATAATCCAACGGATGTTGGCAATTTGAGCTCTGGTTCCTCTGCCTTTTCTAAATCCAGCTTGAACATCTGGAATTTCACAGTTCACATATTGCTGAAGCCTGGCTTGGAGAATCTTGAGCATTACTTTGCTAGCATGTGAGATGAGTGCAATGGTGCGGTGGTTTGAGCATTCTTTGGCATTGCCTTTCTTTGGGATTGGAATGAAAACTGACCTTTTCTAGTCCTGTGGCCACTGCTGAGTTTCCCAAATTTGCTGGAACATTGTGTGCAGCACTTTCACATCATCTTTTAGGATCTGAAATAGCTCAACTGGAATTCCATCACCTCCATCTTTGTTCATAGTGATGCTTCTTAAGGCCCATTTGAGTTCACATTCCAGGATGTCTGGATCTAGATGAGTGATCACACCATCATGATTACCTGGGTCATGAAGATATTTTTGGTATAGTTCTATGTATTCTTGCCACCTCTTCTTAACATCTTTTAGTTCTGTTAGGTCTATACCATTTCTGCCCTTTATTGTGCCCATCTTTGCATGAAATGTTCCCTTGGTATCTCTAATTTTCTTGAAGCGATCTCTAGTCTTTCCCATTCTATTGTTTTCCTCTATTTGCTTGCATTGATCACTGAAGAAGGCTTTCTTATGTCTCCTTGCTATTATTTGGAGCTCTGCATTAAACTGGGTATATCTCTCCTTTTCTCCTTTACCTTTCACTTCTCTTCTTTTCACAGATTTTGTAAGACCTCCTCAGGCAATTATTTTGCTTTTTTGCATTCCTTTTTCTTGGGGATGGTCTTGATACCTGCCTCCTGTACAATGTCATGAACCTCCGTCCATAGTTCTTCAGGCACTCTGTCTATCAGATCTAATCCTTTGCATCTATTTCTCACTTCCACCATATAACTATAAGGGATTTGATTTAGGTCATACCTGAATGGTCTAGTAGTTTTCCCTACTTTCTACAATTTAAGTCTGAATTCGGCCATAAGGACTTCATGATATGAGTTACAGTCAGCTCCTGGTCTTGTTTTTGCTGACTGTATAAAGTCTCTCCATCTTTGGTGGCAAAGTATGTAATCAGACAGATTTCAGTATTTACCATCTGGTAATGTCCATGTGTAGAGTCTTCTCTTGTGTTGTTGGAAGAGGGTGTTTGCTATGACTAGTGCATTCTCTTGGCAAAACTATATTAGCCTTTGCCCTGCTTCATTCCGTACTCCAAGGCCAAATTTGCCTGTTACTCCAGGTATTTCTTGACTTCCTACTTTTGCATTCCAGTCCCCTATAATGAAAAGAACATCTTTTTTGGGTGTTAGTTCTAGAAGTTTTTGTAGATCTTCATAGAACTGTTCAACTTTAGCTTCTTCAGTGTTACTGGTTAGGGCATAGGCTTGGCTTACTGTGATACTGAATTTGCCTTGGAGATGAACAGAGATCATTCTGTCGTTTTTGAGATTGCATCCAAGTACTGCATTTCAGACTCTTTTGTTGACTATGATGGCTACTCCATTTCTTCTAAGGGATTCTTGCCCACAGTAGTAAATATAATGGTCATCTGAGTTAAATTCACCCATTCCAGTCCATTTTAGATTGCTGATTCCTAAGATGTCGACATTCACTCTTGCCATCTCCTGTTTGACCACTTCCAATTTGTCTTGATTCATCAACCTAACATTCCAGGTTCCTATGCAGTATTGCTCTTTACAGCATCGGACCTTTCTTCCATTACCAGTCACATCCACAACTGGGTGTTGTTTTGCTTTGGCTCTGTCTCTCCATTCTTTCTGGAGTTATTTCTCCACTGATCTCCACTAACATATTGGGCACCTACCAACCTGGGGAGTTCATCTTTCAGTGTCCTATCTTTTTGCCTTTTCATACTATTCATGGGGTTCTCAAGGCAAGAATACTGAAGTGGTTTGCCATTCCCTTCTCCAGTGGGCCACGTTTTGTCAGAACTCTCCACCAGTCCTTCTTGGGTGGCCCTACATGGTATGGCTCATAGTTTCATTGAGTTAGACAAGGCTGTATTCCATGTGATCAGATTGGTCAGTTTTCTGTGACTGTGGTTTTCAGTCTGTCTGCCCTCTAATGGAGATGGATAAGAGGCTTATAGAAGTCTCCTGATGGGAGAGACTGTCTGAGGTGGAAACTGGTCTTGTTCTGATGGGCAGGGCCATGCTCAGTAAAATTTAATCCAATTTTCTGCTGATGGGTGGGGCTGTGTTCCCTCCCTGTTATTTACTTGTCCCTCAGTATTTCCCAAAGTTTGCCCAAGTTCATGTTCATTGCATCAGTGATACCATCCAGCCATCTCACCCTCTGATGCTCTCTTCTTCTTCTGCCCTCAGTCTTTTCCAAGATCAGGGACTTTTCCAATGAGTTGGCTGTTGGAACCAGACGATCAAAATACTGGAGTTTCAGGTTCAGCATCAGTCCTTCCAGTGAATATTCAGGGTTGATCTCCCTTAAGTTGACTGGTTTGATCTCCTTGCTCTGCAAGGGACTTTCAGGAGTCTTCTCTGGCACCACAGTTTGAAGGTATCAATTCTTTCACATTCTGCCTTCTTTACAGTCCAGTTCTCACAACCATACATGACCACGGGGAAGACCATAGCCTTGTCTATATGGACCTTTGTCAGCAGAGTAATATCTCTGCTTTGCAACACACTGTCTAGGTTTATTATCGCTTTCCTGCCAAGAAGCAATTGTCTTCTGATTTCATGGCTGCAGTCACCATCTGCAGTGATTTTGGAGCCCAAGAAGAGGAAATCTGTCACTACTTCCACCTTTTCTCCTTCTACTTGCCATGCAGTAATGGGGTTGGATGCCATGATCTTAGTTTTTTTTATTTTTTTTTATTTTTTTTTTATTTTTTTATTTTTTTTTTATTCTTTGAATCAGCCATGGATTTAATACTTAAGTCTTAAGTGGGCTCTTTCACTCTTCTCCTTCACCCTCATCAAGAGGCTCTTTAGTTCCTCTTCGCTTTCTGCCATTAGAGTGGTATCATCTGATTATCTGAGGTTGTTCATGCTTCTCTCACCTATCTTGATTTCAACTTGTAACTCATGGAGCCCAGCATTTCTCATTATGTACTCAGCATATATTTTAAACAAACAGGGTGACAGCAGACAGCCCTGTTGTACTCTTTCCCCAATCTTGAACCAATCAGTTGTTCCATACAGGGTTCTAACTGTTGCTTCTTGACCCACGTACAGGTTTCTCAGGAGACAGGTAAGAGTCTGGTATTCCCATCTCTCTAAGAGCTTTCCACAGTTTGTCATGATCCAGAGTCAAAGACTTTAGTGTAGTCGATGAAACAGAGATAGATGTTAAATTCCCTTGCTTTCTCTATAATCCAGAGAATGCTGGCAATTTGATCTCTAATTCCTCTTCATTTTCTAAACCCAGCTTGAACGTCTGGAAGTTCTTGGTTTGCATAATGCTGAAACCTAGTATGCAAGATTTTAAGCATAACCTTACTAGTAAGGTAAGCAACAGTTAGAACCCTGTATGGAACAACTGATTGGCTCAAGATGGGGAAAGACTACAACAGGGCTGTCTGCCTGGAATCAAGATAGGTGAGAAAAGCATGAGAAAAGGTGGAAATAGTGACAGATTTCCTCTTCTTGGGCTCCAAAATCACTGCAGATGGTGACTGCAGCCATGAAATCAGAAGACAATTGCTTCTTGGCAGGAAAGCGATAATAAACCTAGACAGTGTGTTGCAAAGCAGAGATATTACTCTGCTGACAAAGGTCCATATAGACAAGGCTATGGTCTTCCCCGTGGTCATGTATGGTTGTGAGAACTGGACTGTAAAGAAGGCAGAATGCGAAAGAATTGATGCCTTCAAACTGTGGTGCCAGAGAAGACTCCTGAAAGTCCCTTGCAGAGCAAGGAGATCAAACCAGTCAACTTAAGGGAGATCAACCCTGAATATTCACTGGAAGGACTGATGCTGAACCTGAAACTCCAGTATTTTCGTCATCTGATGCAAACAGCTGACTCATTGGAAAAGTCCCTGATGCTGGGAAAGATTGAGAGCAGGAGAAGAGGGTGTCAGTGGATGAGATGGCTGGATGGTATCATTGATGCAATGAACATGAACTTGGGCAAACTTTGGGAGATGGTGAGGGACAGAGAGACCAGGCATGCTGCAGTCCCTGGCGTCACAAAGAGTTGGACATGACTGGGAGACCAAACAACGACATAGCTGATTCACCTTGCTGCACCCCAGAAACAACCACAATGTTGTAAAACAATACTCCAATAAAAAAGAGAAAATTGGGGGAAAAAGTATTTAAATTCAGTCTTCATTTTTTTTTTGGAAACTCTGTGCTTATCAAAGAAAACCATTTGTCTCCCTAACATTTTAGACCCAGGGACTAAATTAGAATTAAAATGAATATACAGAACTGGTTTTCCAGCAACCTCTGTGGAAAGGCAGCACCAAAATGATTTCAGTTTGTTAATGAAGATTATAGTCCACAATTAGATATTCTCATGCTGTAGACCTAGGTATGCATTTTCTAATGCACGAGCAGTGTATACAACTTTTACTGTTGAAACTATACAAACAAATGTTCAAAAAATCAGATGCACACTTCAAAAATAATCAAGTCCTCCAAAGTGATAGAGTGACTCAAGAAGAAGTGTTTGCTGAGATGTGAGGCCACAGATGTGAGACAATCCTGGTGTCTAAATACTGGCTTGTCACACACATTTTTGTCTATTATTGTTTGCATTTGAACTTTTGCTTTTGTAAAATATAGGCACAGTACGCAGTAGAGATTAAGAAAAGGAAATAATCTGAGCATGTAGATTAATACAAATGAATCCTCAGTGGTCAGTGCTGAAGTTTGTTTCTGATCTTCCTTTCTATTTAAACGAGAGCTTCCTGGAGGATATGGTAGCTATGAATATTGGCACTTAACCTAGAAGCAGAAGTTGAATAAACTGTGGGAAAATAAACTTCTCTTGACCACGATTTCAGGATTAATATCAGCAGGCAATTGTTTAAAATATAATCTTTTTTTTTTTTTTCTGTGACCATTCAGTTCAGTTCAGTTCAGTTCAGTACAGTCGCTCAGTCGTGTCGGACTCTTTGCGACCCCATGAATCGCAGCACGCCAGGCCTCCCTGTCCATCACCAGCTCCCAGAGTTTACTCAAACTCATGTCCATTGAGTCGGTGATGCCATCCTGCAGATTTGCTAAATAAAGCCTTCTAGTGAAGTGATGATTGTATTCATCTCCCTCACTTCTGTGTTTTTTTTTCCACCTAAACTGTCTGCCTTGCTGCAATAGTGTCTTCAGTTGGAGTTGGTCACCCTCAGACCGCCATCCCATGACTAGCCTTGATATTTCAGGTATTATTTCTGCACCTGTGTTGTTCTGCTGGGCTGGTTCCTGGATGGGACCTGGGGTCCCAGTGAACTGAGACCGGCCACGTGATGAAGAGAGGCTGGGCAGCCGGGGGAGCACAGGCAGATGGAGCAATTTCAGGATCCAGAGGACTTGGACAAGAAGCACTAGCCAGAAGTCTAGGCAGCCAGCAGTCAGTGAAAAACATAGTTATGAGCATGGGGATGTAGGAAAAATTCTTCAGTATCATGAGAGTGTTGGGAGGGAGTAAGTCTGCATTTCACTCAGAGCAACTACAGAGAGGTTCTATGTTTCCCATTCAGAGAGGTCCTGAATGGGAACCTCGGCAGGAGCAAGAGAAGCAAGGGAGCAGCAAGAATCCTCTACCAGGAGTGGGGACCAAGATGTCTAATCTTAAGAGATCTTAAGTCCATAAGCTCTTAAACCAAGAATCTAGTTTTTAGAAGCTGGGTTTAAGGTTGGAATAAAGTTTGTTCTCAAGCTGACTCTTGAGATTCTGAAAATCTCACTGTCTAGCACCAAAGGTTTGTCCCAGAATAAGATACCAGCAGTTATAGATTTAGTTGACCTGTTCAAGATCACAAGTTAGTTAGTGTTGGGGCCAAAATTAGATCCCAGGTTTTCGATTTTCAGACCACATCGGTAATACATATCAGTTCAATTCAGTTTAGTCACTCAGAAGTGTCTGACTCTTTGCAACCCCTTGGACTGCAGCACTCCAGGCCTCCCTGTCATATAGGGACATATTTAAAAATGCAATTGTTTCAGACATGTTCACCATCACTTGTTTCATAACCATAAAGATAATAATTAGGGACAGATTACTGGAGAGATAAAATAAAACAATTCACAGATGCATCTAGTAAAAACATACAAAAGCTTGTCTTAGATTTTTAGAATGCCTCGAATTGACTGACTTCTCTGATTATTATTTACACGTCTATGGTTGAGAGAGATGGATTTATTATAGATTGTCAACAAGCATAAGGTTTTTCAGATCAGAAATTTCCATTATGAGTGAATTGCTAAATAATACCTAGTTCCATGCACCTATTTTACTGATAATTTTTTCTTTTCTTTCATTCTCCAAACTTAGCATCAAATAGATTTCTTGAAATTCTATGTTATCATGTGTACTTAGCCGCTCAGTCGTGTCTGACTCTTTGTGTCCCCAAGGACTGTAGCCCTCCAGGCTCCTCTGTCCATGGGATTCTCCAGGCAAGAATACTGGAGTGGGTTGCCATCCTCCTCCAGGGGTTCCTCCTCCAGGGGATCTTCCCAACCCAGGGATCAAACCCAGTTCTCCTGCATTGCAAACAGATTCTTTACTATCTGAGCCACCAGAAGAATCCAATGTTATCATGGTTTGAGCTTTTCTGTACTTTCACTGCCCTAATTACAAAATTGTGATTAAAAGTTTATACAGGATATGCTTAGTCATTGAGTCATGTCTGACTCTTTGCAGCCCTATGGACTGTAGTCCATCAGGTTCCTCTGTGCATGGGATTTTCCAGGCAAGAACACTGGAGTGGGTTGCCATTTTCTTCTACAGGGGATCTTCCCAACCCAGGGCTCAAACCTGCATCTCCTACATTGGCAGGTGGATTCTTTATCACTGCTCCATGTGGGAAGCCCTGTTTATACAGGATAGATTCCTATATTATCTGAGAATTAAACCATTAATTCAAAGCAGTTCACACTCTATCCAGTGATAATTGCATTTATAATTTTTTTTCTGTTTTTGCCTTTAACTTTAAAGGTTAGTGTAGACACCTCTTTTCATACATAAGATCATTTTTTCACCTCAATCTTGCAGAATTGATATAAAATGAACCAATATTTTTTATAGTAACTAAAACATAAAATAAATATTATATCAAAATTTATCAGATAGTGGTACTTGGAGATAAATTGCAGTATTCAACACAGTTGCCTTAGATATCTGAGGATTTTGTTTTTAAGCAGAATTGATATTTTTAACAGCAGAATCACTGAGCTTTCTGACCTTCATGGGCCCCGGACACAGATATTACAGGTTCATTTTTACTGCACAGAATCACACTCAGCAGGAGACTAAGCTGTGAGATCAAGGTGCCCAGGAGAAGCTGCAGGTGTGGGAATGGGACAGCTGGAGAGGTTTTTGAGAGAATTTCTGCCTTTGAGAGTATCGATTTAAGCAATCCACAGTTACAGGAGATTTTTCATTCATTAATTTCTTTATACCAACCAAGGAAAAAAGTAAAACCAAAAAATGAATGAGATACCCAGAGACTGGGAGAACGTTTTGAAAGAACTGGAAAGACAACAAGAAAATATCTAGAACAAGTTGAAATCTGTAATCCTGCTACTGGAAACAAGATTCCAGAACCAGCCGCGTGAGCACCGGGTGAGAACTCATTAGAAATGTAGACTCTTGAACGCGGATCTGTACTTTAACAACATTCGCACGTGGAGAGTATGCACTTTCACGTCTGAGATTTAAGTTTGGGGAGCCTGTTTTGCACATTAAGATGAATACAAATGTACCTTCAACCATTCTCAGAATTACTTAGAATTTTTTTTTCTTTACATTTTACAGCTATGGGGAAATGTTAGAGATCTTAAATGTTTTGTTTTTTACTTCTTGTTCACTCTCAGTTTTCTTCATATGAAATATTTAATTATCAAGGTTTTTATGAAGTATGCTTGGTCAAAAGCATCCTATGAAGTGTTTTATTGTAATATTAAATATTTTACTTTTCAATGGATTGAAATCAACTATGAGCTTGCTTTTCAATCTACAATTGCACTGTTTTTGTTTAGTTAGTCCTATCCGATTCTTTTTGACCTCAAGGACTGGAGCCCGCTAGGAAGGACTGGAGCCCACCCAGCTCCTCTGTCCACGGGATTTCCTAGGAAAGAATACTGGAGTAGGTTGACATTTCCTACTCTAGGTGATCTTCCCGACCCAGGGATTGAACCCATGCTTCCTGCATTGGCAGGCGGATTCTTTACCAATGAGCCACCAGGGAAGCCCTTTCAATTAAACACCTTCTCCAGTTTTTGTTGTCAGATGGTGTATTTTCCTTTTGCAACATTATTTTTAACAACTGTCTGAATTAAAGCATTGAGATCACTTTACAAGTGCTCCATTGCCTCTGTTATGCTTACTAGATTATAGTCCCCCAAATCTTATTTTATTTTGTTTTATCTTAAATTGCTCTTTGTCCAGCTTAGCCCAATTACTCATTCGTCTTGGCTGCAAATATATTTTACTGTTCAAAAAATTCAAATCCATCACCCAAAGCAAAGTTTTACCAAAGGAATAGATATTTTTAAATGTGCTACCAATATAAAAAGCAGTTTCCAAAGACGAATTCTAAAAAATATTTTTGGCAAGGGTATTATCAGTGGTGCTAATATCAGTTTTCCCAGGTGTCTGCTTTCAAGGAGTTTACATTCAGACTTATAGTCACTTCTTATATATTTGCTAAAATAGCCATTTCATTGCTTGAAAGTATAGAAAATGCTGAACCAAGGGAAAAAGCTGAAATTCAAATTGTATCATTTTTTTACTTAATTATAGATGAAAACTTGATTCACAGGTAGAAACAGGCTAAATCAGTTCACTATAAAAATGAAAGAAGGTTCTAGGTCAAGTTGACTGTTGGAAATAAAGCCAATGTGATGTTTCATCAAATATTGGGATTCAGTGCCAAGGGTTTTCATTATACACAGGGTATGAAGTACTTTATAAATCACCATATCTGCTGACATTCAATTACATTCAGTCTTATTAATATGAACTGTAGAGTGTCTTTAGGTATCTACTGGCAGTAAAACCAACCTTTTTATTAAAAAAGCTTGGCATTCACACATGGGCCCAAAGTTCACATAATGCCTTTGAATATCTAGGGTATAAATGCTGATTATTTTTAAATGTTTCCAACTACAGACTAATTACCTAAAATCCTTCAAAAGAAACACCTGTCCATATGCCCTGGGTCTGACTGAAATAGGATAGCAGGCCTTGTGCAAATCAGGTAGTGATTTTTCTAAGAAAATGTAGTCCTTCCACACCTCTTTTTATATGATCTCTATTTTTTTTTTTTTGCACAATATAGTATATTTTTATGAGTGAGTCTCCTATATTTGTAAAATAGTCTGAAAGTCTCTAGGATAGGAAACATCTGTCCTGGTTCTTGTAAATCCACAATAATAGTCCCTGTGCAGGGCAGGTAGTGTCAAAAATGAAGACTCAACATTTTATCATTCTCATACTTCCAGGTTGGCTTCCTTTGTGGCTCAGCTGGTAAAGAATCCGCCTGCAATGCGGGAGACCTGGGTTTCATCCCTGGGTTGGGAAGATTCCCTGGAGAAAGGAAAGGCTACCCACTCCAGTAATCTGGCCTAGAGAATTCCATGGACTGTATAGAGTTCATGATCACAAAGAGTCGGACATGACAGAGTGACTTTCACATGCACACTTCCAGGTAATGGGAATTCATCTTTTCTCTCTATTTTATACATTATCTTCCAACTGAAGAATCCTTACAAATACCTCTTAGATCAGAGGTTTGACACATTGGCTGTATTTGAGTCATTTATAAAACTATCAATTCCTGGACCTGTACCCAGGTATTCTGGCTTCATGCTCTATGGGATGTTCAGTGGTGGTATTGTTATTATTATTGCCACCTCTGTTAATTCTACTATGCAATCTGGATTGGGAACCACTCTTAGGTCATGGCTCTGAGGAGCTGAAAAGCCTCTAGATAATTTTGCATGTAGTACAGAAGAGAGAGGTATTCTTCTAAGGTGTCCTTTAGGCTACCACAAATTTTATGGCATTTGTATGAACCACATGATCTTTTGGGATTTATTTGCATATGCATGTTATAGTATATTTAACAAATGAAATTATGCCACATATTTAGAAAGAAAGATGTATTTTATTTAAATTGGGTTTAAAATCATCTGTTCAAAACAAGACACTTCAAACCTTAAAGCATTTGCTCAGGTGTGTAAGTGCCTTGATAAGAAATATTTTTCCATGACCACAAGGGGGTGCTAATGAACTGTGAATGTAAATAGTATCCTTCAGAATTAAAGTAAAATCAGTAATCATATGTGCAGGGGGAAATCATTGTTATCGGCAAATTTTTCTTTTTCTGGAAATAAATGTTCTGTTTTATAGTGACAGTAACATAAACTGCTTCCTATGCTGTATATATAATTCCTCCATATCCACTATATAGTAAAGGGTTCTCTTTCTTTGGAAAATATTTCCATGTACAGATGTTAGTTAAAATTTCTCATTTAAATATGTGGATATTGTTATAGATTTGCTAAATATATTTTAAAAGGACAGGTCAAAATGTTTCCTCTAATGTTAAAAATATTTATAGTGTCTAATTTGTTTTCCATGAAAATATAGGGCTTCCCTGGTGGCTGAGATGATAAAGAATCTGCCTGCAATGTAGGAGATCTGGGTTCGATCCCTGGGTTGGAAAGTTTGCCAGGAGGAGGAAATGACAACCCACTCCAGTATTCTTGCCAGGAAAAATCTCATGGACGGAAGAGCCTGGTAAGCTACAGTCTGTGGGGTTGCAATTTCAAAGAAATATTACAGTTTTAGCAAATTAAAAGTAACATTTATTTCTTATGACTATGAATGACTGTGAGCAGATTTATTTCTTCTTTTGTTTCCTAATTTATCAAACTCAGAATTGGAATATACTCAAAATTTATAAATGTTAAAATTTGTTTTTTAGTAATATCAAGAATTTGAGGAGATGAACATTTTACTTGGTTTGGACTTTAAATACTTAGTTACTTCCCAAAACTTAACTTTGTAACCAAAGAACATTATAAAATATAAACAAAAATATCATCTATGGAATTTAGTTGAATAAACACTATGAATGCCTTTTATTTTGAGGCAGAAAGTTCTGATATTTTATAAATTAAGGAGGCATGTTCCCCATTCTCAAGAAAATTGTGTGCAATTTAGTTTGAATTATTACTGTAAGGGAGATTAAGAGATTTATTATTTCCTTGGGTCTTCCCTGGTAGCTCAGCTGGTGAAGAATACATGTACAATGCAGGAGACCCCGGTTTGATTCCTGGGTTGGTAAGATCTCCTGGAGAAGGGAAAGGCTATCCACTCCAGTATTCTGGCCTGGAAAATTCCATGAACAGAGGTGCCTGGCAGCTACAGTTCATGGGGTCGCAAAGAGTCAGACACGACTGAGCGACTTTCACTATGGCTATGGCTCACTCCCGTCCTGCCCTTCTCCCTCCTACCATCTTCTTAGGCCTCAGGATTAGACATCTTCTCTGGGCTTCTCAGGTGGCAATCTCAAAGAACTGGCTTGCCAATGCTGGAGACATGGGTCCAATCCCTGGATCAGGAAGATCCCCTGGAGAAGGAACTGGCAACCCACTCCAGTATTCTTGCATGGGAGATCCCATGGACAGAGGAACCCAGTGGGCTACAGTCGATGGGGTCTCAAAGAGTTGGGCACACACATGTATGGCAAGACCTGAAGATAATTCTACCTTTTAGAATAATCGAATTTCCATGCATCATGAAAAGCTTGTAAGGCAAGCAGGAGCTCTGTCTTCCAAACAAAAGTTGTTTGACACTTTTGTAAAATATGGCTATTAAGAAAGCAGAGGAAGAGCCTTGAGCTAAACCATGAAAATGTATCTTTAGTACTCCCGACACTGGCCCTCCTATCCTCCAGTGGTCCAGCATGCTGGTGTCAGGCTAAGTTCCTCACAAGTACCTTGAACTGCTTCCATTTGAACCCCTTCAAAAACTTTCTTTCCAAGATCTCAGAGCCCTTTGTAACATACCTCTTTCAAGGTCATATTTATCTCCACTCTGTACCTTGCCATGTTTTAAATCACATACAAACTGATATGCAGTCTTCTTTGTGAGGACCCGGGCTGGATTCACTCTGAGGCTGGCCTATACTTCAGAAAGTTGGAGAGTTTGGAGAGGACTGGCTGAGCCCATACACAGCACAGTCAGTGAATGCACCAAGATTAAGTTGCACTTAAGTTTACAGTGGATAGAAACCGACTGAAGAGGAAACAAAAATAGAAGTCATTCTAGTTTCTACTGAGGTTCAGGACATATAGCCGTGATCACAGAAGATAACATGAAGGAGCAAAAATGTGAACAGAAAAATGAGATGAAAAAGAAATGAAGCTGTTAAGCCAGTACACTAATTCGAGTTGACTTCTGTGACTGGTGGGCCAGGGGAGTCGTGACAGAATCCACAGACAATGAATTTTAGTCTCCAGCATTCCACATTTGGCAGAATACAGTCCATGGGGTCGCAAAGAGTTGGAAATGACTAAGCAAATGAGCACACACTCCACATTCCTCAGTAATGCTTTGGCTCGAGGTTAGAGAAATCAGAGTGAAGTAAATGGGAAAGTAGAGTTTGGGGACTGCTGAGCAAGGTAAAACCTGGTTTGACTTTGGGCAAATGGGTGGAGAGACTTTATAGCTCCTAGAATAACCAGGTAAAACCCTTGTTTCAGTAGCAAAAGCAGGGCTTTTTGCTGTATATCAGCAATACCCCTGTGCAGTTACCCTCTCCCATCTGTCCCTAGATTTTTAGCTCCATAATTAGAAACTTTCTGAATTTTAATCAAAATGACTTCGTATGATGTTTATACTGGCTTATTATGACAGAGTACTGGAAAAGGAAGGAGTACAGCTATGTTCTTTAAAAAATAAGATTGTGGCAATGTCAAATTAACACCGGCAAGGTCCATGCGACACAAGGATGTCACCATCCTCCAACACAGCTCAGTAAATACCTTGGAAATATCCTGCATTAAAAACAATATGACAGAGTATTCTTGACTCCAAATTTTAAAAATAAGCTTAAATATGACTGACTAATTTTCTTACTAACTGCCTAGTTATAACATTAATAACATCAATAGCCTTAGCAATTTAGTGAGTTCAGGTCACAGTTTATATCTTTAAAAAATGTATTTGTTGACTACAGCCTATTAGTTTCCTCTAAGCCTGGTAAATTTTTGCCAGCCTCTTCACTTCTCAGCCCTGTGTGACTTAATAACAAATGCAATTAGACTGTATGCCTTTTAATTAAAATTCTATGTATGAGGTCTATTTATTCAGAAACTTCAAACTTTATCTCTCTGATAGGATAGTTAATATATAAAGTACATTAAGGGATTCTCAATTATCATTTAAAGCTCATTATTGGCAATGTTTAGCAGCAATACAGTAAAGTTACAAACACTTCTATATGCTTCTTTTACTGCCTCTCTTTGTGCAGTTGTCTGCAAAAACAAAGTCTCCAAATTTAACAGGGAAAATTTCATTGCTAATTAGTTTTAGAAATAGTCTAAAAACTAATAGAAAAAAATAAATTTAAGAAGGGGGGCAATTAATCCAAAATTATCCATGAAATCTTTATTGCTGCTGCTGCTGCTGCTAAGTCGCTTCAGTCCGACTCTGAGTGACCCCATAGACGGCAGCCCACCAGGCTCCCCCGTCCCTGGGATTCTCCAGGCAAGAACACTGGAGTGGGTGTTGCCATTTCCTTCTCCAATGCATTCATGCATGCTAAATCGCTTCAGTCGTGTCCGACTCTGTGTGACCCCATGGACAGCAGCCTACCAGGCTCCTCTGTCTGCAGGATTCTCTAGGCAAGGATACTGGAGTGGGTTGCCATTTCCTTCTTCAAAAATCTTTACTGCTACCATGTAAAGTCTATTTTCAGTTTACTTCCTTTTGAGGTTTGTAAAACAATGATTAAAATAATATTAAAATAATACTAAAATAACTAGTGGAAAAAAAACTTATAATAGACATCTTCAGTTCAGTTCAGTTCAGTCACTCAGTCATGTCCGACTCTTTGTGACCCCATGAACTGCTGCACACCAGGCCTCCCTGTCCATCACCAACTCCCAGAGTTTACCCAAACCCATGTCCACTGAGTCGGTGATGCCATCCAACCATCTCATCCTCTGTCATCCCTTTTTCCTCCTGCCCTCAATCTTTCCCAGCATCAGGGTCTTTTCAAATGAGTCAGCTCTTTGCCTCAGGTGGCCAAAGTATTGGAGTTTCAGCTTCAGCATCAGTCCTTCCAATGAACACCCAGGACTGATCTCCTTTGAGATGGACTGGTTGGATCTCCTTGCAGTCCAAGGGACTCTAAAGAGTCTTCTCCAACACTGCAGTTCAAAAGCATCAATTCTTCGGCACTCAGCTTTCTTTATAGTCCAACTCTCACATCCATACATGACTACTGGAAAAACCATAGCCTTGACTAGATGGACCTTTGTTGACAAAGTAATGTCTCTGCCTTTTAATATGCTGTCCAGGACATCTTACTATGTGAAAAAAGGGACCTCATATTCTTGTGTATTTTAGAGAATTTACATTTATCACATGGGCTTACCAGGTGGTGCTAGTGGTAAAGAACCCATCTGCCAATGCAGGAGACAGGAGGGGGTAAGGTTTGATCCCTGGGTTGGGAAGATCCCTTGGAGGAGGGCGTGGCAATCCACTCCAGTATTCTTGCCTGGAAAAGCCCGCAAACAGAGGAACCTGACAGGCTACAGTCCATAGAGTAGCTAAGAGTTGGACACGACTGAACAATTTAGCCCACGTGCACACTTATCACACAATTTAAAGATTTTTTTAATCATAGTATTTGGTTTAAAATTATATCGGTCACTTTTAAATGAGTGATATCACCCCTTGACAGTAGATGGCACCATTGTCATGTTCTAATAACGTGCTTCATCAACGCGGTCAGAAGCTCACATAGGCACTCGTTGCTTCAAATAAGATGTGAGGAGGACTAGTGTTCAAGGATCAGGCTTGAAACTTGTTATTAAGCTGAAATAGTATAAAAGTTCCATTCTTTTGCCATTCTTTGTTTTAAAAGAAGAAAAATTATTTCATATCTTTGCTGTTAACTGCGCCATTGTGGTAACCTGAAGCTCTTTTATATGTAACGATTTTCTTCTAAGTGATTTCAATGCTTTTGCTGGCAAAACAGAACAAAGTCTTACAGAAATGATGCTAAGGGAAAAAAAAAAGATCTATCTGCTCCTGATAAGGATAACAATAATCTTTATTCATCTTTGATATTTATTTTCCCTTTTCAGTAGCATTACTTGTGTAACATGCAGTGATAATAAAGGTTAGAGTCAGTTTTCTTTAGGAAGATTATTTGTATTTACATTTTCTTACGAATTGCTAAAATTACCTCCCACCAGCTCTTTTGTAAATCCCAAATCCATTTACTGCCACTATTTATCCTAAAATAAATAACAGCAACAACACTAAAACTTAGTTCACTACTTTCTCCTGGAATGTTTTGCCATTGTCCAGGTTAATATGGAGTCAGCTATTAGTCACTAATGGATCAGCAGCTTGAAAAGGTGGATGTCACTGATAGGCACAAATGGATTTTTAAGCATTTCTCTACAACTCCTTGCTAATGTTCTTTTCATAGGAACAGTTAAGCATGTCAATCGCTTCTTGTAATTTTTTTGATTTGGCTCCAAAAAGATAGAGTTTGCCATCCTTAGATTTTCATTTTCTTTAATCATGGAGATCTAGTTTGCCTTCCTAGGATTTTCATGGTTGATTGATGGTATGAACTAACGCATTGATAAAAGAATACTTTGGAGACAACGCCAGGAAAATTATCTGTTTTTGTTATACTTGCCATTATGCTTTCTCCTAACTCAGAAAATTGATGGAAGACTGTTATGTTTGAGCCTGTGTGTATGTGTATAATTTTTCTACATACTTGGGGTGTCTTTCATCTGCTACATTTATTTTATACTGAGTAATTTGGGTATAAAGAGGGCATCATTTGATTCTCTGATTCATTATATCTCAGCTACTGCTACAGCTAAGAAAAAACTATTTGGCAATCACATATTCAACCAGAACTAGCGTAAACAAAGGTGAAACATATTTTCTAGGAATATTCAAAGAGATCAGACATTGCATTTTGTTTAGATGCCTAGCAGCATTCAACTATACTACCTTGTCGTGCCAGTGGTAAAGAATCCGCTGGCCAATGCAGGAGACACAAGGGTCGTGGGTTCAAACCCTGGGTTGGCAGGATCCCCTGGAGGAGGAAATGGCAACCCACTCCATCATTCTTGCTTGGAAAATTCCATGAACAAGAGGAGCCTGGCGGGCTACAATCCAAGGGGTCACAAAGAGCTGGACATGACAGAGCACATATGCAGGGCTCCTATAGGAATGGCTTTATCAGGATGAAATTAGTGCTATTCTTAATATTTAGGATTGATATTAGATGCCAAATAGCCTGAAGGTGGGGTGAATTCTGTAGCCTTTTTAATAAATGAAGCTATTTGAGACAAAGTCACCTCTAATTTCTACTTTTGTTTGGTTCAGTTCCCTTGTGGCTCAGCTGGTAAAGAATCCACCTGCAATGCAGGAGACCTGGGTTTGATTCCCAGGTTGGGAAGATCCCCTGGAGAAGGGAAAGGCTACCCACTTTAGTATTCTGGCCTGGAGAATTCCCTGGACAGTCCATGGGGTCGCAAAGAGTCAGACACGACTGAGTGACTTTCATTTCACTTCACTTCAGTTCAATCAGGCTCAAGGTTTTGACTTCTTTGCTTTCATCCAAATCTATGTAAGACTTAGTTTTTGTCTCTCTAGGTGCACTAGTTGCTATATATACTAAAGGAAAAATGCCAAGTGCTATATTGCAAGTAAATAGGAAAATCCACGTGTGCTCTCTGGAGTCAAGGACTGTTCTTATTTCTCCTTGTGCCCATGACTAGTACGATGTCTTAGACAGTCTAGTATGTGTGCATGCAAGTTGCTTCAGGCATGTCAGACTCTGTGTGACCCTGTGGACTGTAGCCCACCAGGCTCCTTTGTCCATGGGATTCTCCAGGCAAGCATACTGGTGTGGATTGCCATGCCCTCCTCTAGGGGATCTTCCCAACCCAGGGATTGAACCAATGTCTTTTACTTTGCTGCACTGGCAGGTAGGTTCTTAACCACTAGCACCACCTGGGAAGCCCAGACAGGCTAGAATGTTGCTCAGCAAATATTTACTAAAGCTTTCAACAGGACAGCTGGCTATCTGATAAACCTAGCAATTTGTTCTTCAAATTCAGTCGATCAGGTGTTACCTACATTAGTCTGTCTTCTAAGCAGTGTATGGATTCTTTCTCCTACCCTCTCTAGGGACCAAGAAGTTCCCTGAAAACAGTATCCTGTTCTGCATGGTTGATGTACTCTTCTTCTAAGAAATCCTTGGAGATTTTTGTTTCTGGTGGCATTTCATTTTCAATCTGAGTCTTCAACAAGACAGTATGATTCATTGAGAAGTACAGAATCTGTATATGTATGCAGTATGTGATTTTTCACAAGCTTAAACCCACATGTGCAATCATAAAACCGAACTTAGAAACTGTGATCCAGTTATGTCCAGGCAATTTGAATCTTTTCTGAGACTTCTTTCAGGCATTTGAGGTTTAAATTCAGTTAAAATCAAGATTTTACCTCTCCCTCTTCTGTCTGAATTTGATTTTAAATTTACAGGGGGCAGGGGTCTTCCCTAGTTCTTTGCTGATCTCTTCCGAGATGTGCATTAGTTCCCAACAGATCTCAGGTAGTACGTTCCTTCATAAAAGCACATGCTAAGACTTGTTAGGCCTCCTTTGCTTTTTTTCTTTCTGATTGCTGGATCTTAGTTCTTCACCCAGAGATTGAACTGTACCCCCTGTAGTAGGAGCACAGAGACTTAACCACTGGTCCCCCAGGGAAGTCCCAGGCCTCACTGCTACTGAGAGAGACGGCTCAAGTCTCTTTTCCTGTGGTACCCCTCCCTCTTATCCATGCAGCATCTAAGTCTCCCCTAACCTCTGCACTTTCCTTATGGGCTTCCCTGATGGTTCACATGGCGAATAATCCACCTGCAATGCAGGAGACTGGGTTGTGGAGATTCCGTGGAGAAGGGAATGGCACCCCACTCCAGTATTCTTACCTGGCAAATCCCAAGGACGGAGGAGCCTGGTGAACTACAGACCATGTGGTTGCAAAGAGTCAGACACGACTGAGCGATTGACGCTTCATGGGCGCTGGGAAGGAACAGTCCTTCTCATGTACTTCTTCCGGACAATGGAAAAGCTGTTGAGGCTTCCTCACATCGTCCAGAAGTCATCTCTGCTCTCCTGCTCTCGGCAGGTGTGAGGCTTTTGCTTCTAGGGGCTTCAGATGGACAGTGGAGCATTCTCCTCTCTTCTTGGCTGATCAACCTCATTTAGAAGTCTGCTCTTCTCTCTACCTCTGCTTGTTCCATCATCACCCAGACAAAGATGCAGGACTTCCTATACAGGATGCAGTCTGACTTGGAATCCTTTGATTCTTCTCTACACAGCTTGGAAGCTCTCACCTGTTTTGTAAGGTAGGTAAAAGGCAAGCAAAGCAAATACTTTCCTAAGTAGGCATTCTTCTAAATACTTTACACCTGGGCTCGCTTTCTGAAACTTAAGACTGCTCCAACTTACCTGTTTTTTTCCCCATAGACATTTCTCCCTTTGGTGATGGTGGCCTTCAGAGTTAAGGTGTGTGTGGAAGTGAGAGATGGAAGGGAGACCTTCAGCTCATGCCTTACACACCACCCCAGGTCCTAACACAATATGAATTCTAGAAGGAAGGGGCACTGGGCACTTTAAAACTCTTTATAACAACTCTAAAAAGAATTTTTATTTCCTTTTTAGAGGTGATAAACTTGAGATTTGAAAAGATGAATATGTCATAACACCAAATTATAGAGGGTTGGTGTGAATTCAGTATTACCTATCAATCTTCTTGGCCTCCAGATATTAGGGAAAAATTTAGCATGACTGCCAAGGAAATGGATTTTTCTTTTTAGTTCTGGCCTGGTTGCCTCCTACCATTATCCCATCTCTGTCTCATGTGTTTACAATCTGGGAGGGTCCACAGTCTCATTTTGATTCACACTGGTCCATGTTAGAATGCTTATGTCCTTGTATCAGTAGTGATATAATGGTCATAAGTCCATTTTCTCTCTGGCTGTGTTAGTACTGGTCAGGGTTTCTCAGTCTTTCTGCTATTGACATTTTTGGTCAGACAATTCTTGGACAAATTCAGATAATTTGGATAGTTGTGGAGGACTTTTTGTGTTTTGTAGCAGCATCCTTGACCTTTACTTACTAGATGCCAGTAATACTCCCTTTAGCCACAATAATCAAATATGTCTTCAAACATTGTCAAATATCCCCTGGGAGATGAAATAGACCACTTCCCATTAAAGTTCCTGTATAGGTTTAAAAAAAAATCTCTAGCTGTTCCAATGTTATTTCTATTTATTACCTGAGACTCCAAAACTCTGTGTGAATGCTTATAATACATTCAGGGGCAGATTTCAGTTTTGTAGGGCTTGAAGTTGTATCACATTGGGGCCCCTCTTAAGAAAAGGTACCCTGAATTTTAAAAAGTAAAACTAACCTTTAATAATAAGTTAATTATTTGTAAGGAGAAAAAATACAATAAATCACAAATATTTAAAAACTTAATGTACTATTGTGAAAATATCATAAAATCCAGAAAAACACTAAATATATATATATATATATATATATATATAAATTATCTATTTATAACATTATTTTGGACTGCATTTTTGGCTACTTATTCTTTGATTGCCTCTATAGTTTTAATATTATTTTTAATAGAGAGAATAGACCATTGAGATTTTCTCTACTATGAGTAAATTGACTTTTTTGTTATTCTGATATTTTAGAAAGGTTTACTTCAGCCTCACAACTTGTTATGCTTATGATCCAATATACTGCAATGCATATAACATATGATTTTGCATACAGACATTTCTCTGCTTTTGGTATTACTATAGATTGCTGTTTTGTACAGAAATTCTAAGTTCTATTTCACATGGTGGTGGTGGTTTAATTGCTAAGTCATGTCTGACTCTTGTGACCCCATGGACTGTAGCCGACCAGGCTCCTCTGTCCATGGGATTCTCTAGGCAAGAATACTTGAGTGGGTTGCCATTTCCTTCTCCAGGGGATCTTCCTGACCCAGGGATTGAACCCAGGGCTCCTGCATTGTAGGCAGATTCTTTACTAACTGAACCACCAGGGAAGCCCCTATTTCATGTGATTGCCATCAAAAAAGATAAAATGGGAAGAATGTCTAATAATAACCAATCAAGTAAATGTGGTCTTATTGAGTTCATTCATGACAGGAGGACATTTCTCTTATGACTATTCTACCATGAGAACTGAATCCTTCGCTCACAATTTTACAGTTTTGTTTATTGGAAGAATTTCCTACAGACTAATTTCTAGAGCCAAACATTTCAAGCCTTTTTCTTCTAACACTTCACACATTCTTTTCGTTCTTGGTGCCATAGGACATATTCATCTAGAAATACAGCCTCACATTACCATCATTATCCTGGCTAAGAATAAGGGGGCACAGTAGGCATGGTACATCAGGAAGGAACAAAAACATAATTATGTACAGAAGTGACTGCCGACCCCATGAACATGTCCCATTTTACCTACACTAAATATACTCACCCTAACCCTAACCCTAACCCTAACCCTGGAATGCCCTGGCCACTGCAATACACTTTTATTCAGGAGGAAAATATGCCAGAGAGGATGTTAGAGTGGAAAGAGATAGACACATTATTTCTTGCAAATTGTTAAGTAGTTAAGACATCTTGCTCTTGCAGATTTTACAAAACTTTACCCCAGTGAAAATACATCCCTATGGTCTCTGGAAGGGCCTCGGAAGGAAGTGACATGCATATGAAAGGAACTGAAACATTAGCTTCATCATTAAAGCAAACCACATTTAACCGCAGCTCTTGTTGTAGGGGAAAACAGTGAGGGAGATGCAGAAGGAGAGAAGACAGAGGAAGAAAATTTCTATTGGGTCACAGGAAAAAAGTAGACAATAGAGTTGGTTCATGTTTTCTACCAGATAGGGTGCTAACTACTCTGTACGGATTAGACTCATCATACCCTATAAATTAGATACCAACTCTTCACTTTACAGAAACCAAGGTGTAGAGAAATTAAGTAATTTGTCCATGGTATTCCTGAGTTTTTACATTTAATATGAATAATTTTGTAAGCCTATGATAGCTGATTTTGATACAATGTGGGACTATAGATGTTATTGATGTTTGTAGAGCAAATGACTCTTTTTGACCTTTTTGAATTGAAATTTAGCTTCAGAATAGTAATTTCCTTAATATGAGATTATATCTCAGCAATGCTGCCAGTTCTCTTAACTGTTCCTATAATTTATTTGTTAATTAGTGTTAATAAATTACTGATAATATCAAGAAAGTTTTTTAAAAAGCTTTATTACTAGGTCATCAGTTATGTTAGTAGTGTGTCTTGGCTACAGGTAGACTGTGAATACAATAATTTGACACCCTCATCTTCTAGGGGGCTAATATTTGGACTTATAGCTACAACTACTTCATGACTATCTTCTTTAAAAAAAAACAAGCTATAACTACATTGATAATTATGACCTGAATTATTAATCAATTTAATGTGAATTTTAAATAATTATTTTTGCAGCCTATAATTCACCCTGTACTCATTTGGTTTTTTATAATTATATCAAAAACACAGTGTCTGGCCCTGGGAGCCAAAGAATCCTGTAGTTTTAGAAATAGCAATTGAGAAGTTAGAAAGAGAGAAGGAAAGACATGGCTTGAACAGTGATGCCTCTTTGGGGGCTACTTGAATAATCAGAGGGCACTGAAGCTATTTTATCTCACTGATAGAATTATATAAAGTCTGTAAGATTCTTACGTTTTCATTACAAGCTGATAGATTTATTGGGTATATTTAAATGATTTAACATAGAGACAATCTCATGTGAAATCAGTACTTCAGTATTTTCTATTTTTCTTCTTTGGTCCAATGCCCAAAACTTCATCAGATTATGATTCTAAAAGGCTCAAAACTGATTTGTAGAAATGATATAATAAATGATATGGGGAAGAAACTATCCATGTTAATTATGTTTGAGTACTTTTCTATGCCTGCACACAGGCTTTCTAATTTGCCAAACCATCTCTGACTAACGCTGGTTGAAGGCTTAATTTAAGAGTGTCTCTTTTAAAAAATTTGGTAGGTTGAATTATTGGGTCCCAACTCCAGTCCTTGATATGATCTCATGGCAGGGGCTTTCTTGACTTGATTTTTGGGCTTTATTTCAGATAAATTTTTGGTTTGGATTTTTTAGTTTCACTTTGGTCAGTGGGGATTTTCAGCAGATATGGCATTACTGCATGCTGGTCTCAGTCTCTGGGTAACTTACGAGGCTTTGTCCTGGCCGTTGTGGTTCTCATTAGGACTGCAAGATGCTCTTAGTAATACCCATCAGAAAATATTGAAAAAAGGGTTTATTATTCACAAGTCCTAAAAATTAGATCCATGCTATACCTGGGACCACACAGCAAGGGGGAGAGAGACAGGGAGAGAAAGAAGAGAAAGAGAATCAGCCTGTGGTTCTACTTTCATTGGGGTTGACAGTGGGGTTTTGAAGGCTCACTCTGTACTGGTTTAAATCATAAGGGCTGGAATTTAAAGCACCGGAAGAGAAAAATGAGTGGCTCAAATGGTAAGTTTTAGAAACCAACCAAGCTCTCTAAAACAAAGGAGCCTGGGCAGAGATGGGGATGGAGAAGCCTGGTTCTTTATCTGGTTCTGTGACTGGCATGTGTTCATTTGAGATAGTCATCTTTGAAGTGGGCACCCCTTTGAAATGGGCGTGTGGACACTCACAGCTTCAGTGAGACACTTGCACAATAAAGAGAGACAACACAACTGTCAGAGCTTACACTGTAGATTTGTGCAAAGGCCTGAAATGCACTCGGGTGGTTGATTTTGCCCTCTTCTGCTCTTTCTTTTTCCAAGAGAAGATCAGGCTTTGTGGAACCTCTTGTCAAAGAGAACGGAAGGCATCTGGAAAATGCCTGAATTCAACCAAACTTTGGAGTTAAGCATATTGAGCTCTGTCTAGATCAGCTGAACCTTATTTGACTCACAAATGCATAAGCAAGAAAGAACGTGTAATTCTGTGTCTGCTCCAGTGTTTTGGAGTGCTTTTTAAGCCCACGATTTTGTGGCAATAGATGACTGATAAAGTGTTCAAGATATTCCGGTTGCCTAGTAAGAGTTTGGGCTTCATTTTGCCGATGAGACTAATGGGTTAAGTGGTTTTCCTGAAGCCAGATCAAACTTCCCACAGTAATCTGAGGCTACCTGTGTCAACATTACTTTCCTCTGAGGCAGGAAATTTTAAATCAGACTCCAAACTAACAAATATCTTCGCCTTTTGCATCAAGAAATTCTTGCAAAGCAATTTTTCCAGGCAAACAAATTGCTCATCTGGGCAAATAACTATCTCCTCATCACAATATCAGTTTGCCCACCTGAAAAATAACTCACCTATTAGGACATGAATTAGCTTATCAAGACTTTCTTTAAGAATGTCACCTCTGCTCCTAATCTATCAGAGCATTGTGTTTGCTCAGTCATTCAGTCATGTCCAATTCTTCATGACCCCATGGACTGCAGCCCATCAGGCTCCTCTGTCCATAGAATTTTCAAGGCAAGAATACTGGATTGGGTTGCCCTTTCCTATTCCAGGGGAGTCTCCCAACCCAGGGATTGAACCTGCGTCTCTTGTGTCTCCTGCATTGGCAGGTGGAATCTTTACCAATTCTAACGTTCCCTCTTAAATTTTCTACCTTAAAAACCTCTTGCAAGTATGCTCCCAACTTTCTAAATATTCTTCTCTCACTTCTACTTTTCAAACATTACTCAGACTGTCAAGATGATAATCTCCCTTGCTGAAGTAAATTTAGTGGACTTAGCTTTGCTTGGTCAATAGTGTTTTAAGTGGTTTTTGTGTAAGAATACAGTTGACACACGTTAGGATTAGTCCATTGAGGAGTCGTTAATCCATACACTAATAAGAAGAGCAAAAACCTTAAGAATTTACTGGCTTTTCTTTTCTTTACCATTAACTTACACGCGCATCAGACTGACATTTATAAAGCAAAGGAGAAAATTTCCATGCCTGATGATTCTAAACTTCTGAGGTTTTCAAACATATATGTAAAAAAAAAATCACTGAAATAATTTTTAGTTTGTTCTTGATCTCTCTTAGTAAGTGCACAAAATGTAACATATTTTTGTAACGTATTTTTTGTAACATATTTTGTAACATATTTATGTAACATAAATTAACATAAATCATAATTTAAATGATTATTTTATAATTTTATTTGTATATCTATCAATATTTATTTTTTGTCTATGATAAATGCCTTTAAAATCCTGAATATAATTTATCCCTTAAGTAATTTTTTTTTGGTTATATATATTGATTTGCATGAAGAGTCTGAATCCAAATATATAAATTTCTGATATGTTTCAAATGATAACCTATCACACATTTAGAATTCACTGGAAAGCTATATATTACCCTGAATAGAAGTTCTATGAAGCTGGGCCCTCTGCAGTGAAAGGGTGGACTCCCAACTCTTACACTTGTCAGGGAATTCCCTCATTTGGTCTTCTTGTTGAAGATATTTATTATTATTTTGCACAATTGTAACATGTACTCTATAGATTAGAAACCAAAAAATAAACTCTAGAGTGATCCTTATATGTAGACATACTGAGAGCATGGAGAAGTAAGAGAACAGTGTACACAGGAGAAAACCACATAATTATTTGAAAGCTGTATGATCACAAAGTACAGTCTAAAGACATCAGTAGTGAAGCAGTCTTATGTACTTTGATTTATGGATGGTGAAATAGCTGATGTTCATAACAATGGTGCCCATCATCTGGAAAGTGACTCAGAGTTTCAGCAAAATCCGCTATCCAAGGATTCAGAGAAATGTATGATACCTTTTAGAAACTTTCACATACCCAAAGTTTACTTCTTATCTTTTAGAGGCAAAGCATTGTATGCCTTTAAAAATCTGACCATTCAAAATAACAGATTATTCAAAGAGTTTGAGGTAGCTGGGTTTATGTAATACTTGGCTTTTTGAAATGTTCCCTAATGTTTTCTGATTTGCTTTTTCTTAGTTTTACATCAGATTTCATTTTCAAGATTTATAATATACATATATTCCTTTAATATTTTATGAACAATTTATATTTTCACATTGGCAAGAATAAAACTTTTGTCTTATAGTTCTACCACTGGTTTTATTTCTTCTTATTCTTTTCCTTTCAAAACTCATTATTTCAAACATATCAGGAGGATTTTAAATGTGATTCACTGAGCAAAGATCAACTCTAAAAAGAAAACTGTTTATACTTTTGATGTAATCTTTTTTTGGTGTGGAAGTAAATTCAACTGTGAGAGATATATTTTTTCTTCTAAAGTCAAAAACTTTGATTTCTCATAAATAAGATATAGATTGATTACAGTTTGTGCTTCCGTTGTAATGATTCCACAGCCTTAGTAGAAAATAGTCTAGTCTCTGGAGGGAGGTTACAGCAGAAAGGAACTTTAAAGTCAGATGGCCTTTGTTAATAATGGTGGCAGCTGATTTGCAGTATTTTTCACATGTGAAATAATTCAGGTGTTTATACAACTTATCAAAAACTTTTAAATAGTGAGCACTCCAACTTTTTATGCCTAACAGCACTGTGAAAATTAATATAGAAATGGATGAAAGGATTGGTAAAGAAAACCTGAACCCTCAGTTAGATGATAGATGAGATGAGTGAGAAAGGAAGGAAGTTATATTTTTGAATTTACAAATGGAAATTTCTTGGTACAATAATAATGGCTATGTCAAAAGGGAAAACCCATCAACCTCCTAAAATGTGGATATACTTCTGACATAATGCTGATTTATTTCTTGGCTTGTTTATTCCAATTAACAATGGTTTGGGCAATTTATTTATTTTTTAATTCTCTACAATTATAAAATATTTTCTAACAGGCTAGAAAATGATGGCATAAGTCCAAGTTCAGTAGCTCTATAGGTATATTATTTAACTAGCTTGATAGCAAATATATATTTAAATAAACAACCTAATAACTTCTGTAAAATTAATCACTAATTCCTATTTTTGGATACTCAGTGTGCCGCTTTCCTTGTATAATTATACTTTGTCCTTTTATACCAAATTATGTTTGTGCTCACACATTTAGTTGTCAAGTTGAGCCGAAGTAAAAATAATTTTGTTTTTAGAATTTTACTATCAGAATGATAGATGATAAACTTCCTGAGGTCTCAGAAACTCAAGACTATGAATTGATCAGCTGCAACCTTATAAATCACATTTCTAGTTCGGTGATTAGAAATACCAGATCAGGTGTTTGTAAGTATTTTGAGTAAGATGAAATTCAGATTACATAGAAGAAATCAATATATATAAATGGTGCTGATTACATTCTTGGCTTTTTTCTTCTGACCAACAAATGTAGTGTATAGAACTTCAAATAGCATGAAATTTAAGTATAAGAAAGGCAAAAAAAGAGGAAGGGATGAATAGAAATCAATAGGAGTCTGTAGTAAGAGAAGGTTGTATGCAATAATTAAACCCGAATCAATTGGGATTTTAAATTATTAAATTTTTTATTTGAATGTACCATGTTTCTTTATTATTTATTTGGGGTTTTATACTGTAATATTTCAAGATGAAGCGATCAATGTAGATGTATTGATCAAAAATGAGTGAGAACAGAACAAAAACTAAATAGACTTTTACCTGAAAATAGTTTGTAAAGGACACTGATTAAATTCAATAACTGTTAAATAAGTCAAATGAAATGAAATTGTAAAAAATGCTTCATAGGACAAAATGAAATGATTTAATTCAAGGAACTCATCATAACTGGAAATTGCTATATATAAAATATTTTCCCAAGTAAAAGAACCATTTAATTTCTGTAAAAGGCACATATTAAATGATTTGCCATACTTTTATAAATGTTTGAAATAGTTCAGTATAAAGTCTTATTGAAAAAAAACAAAATTGAGCAAATGAAAGGGACTACTATGTTCTTAGTCAGGAAGATGTTATTATTATAAAGTCAATTCTCCTAAAATTATTATATGTATTTAATGCAGTTCTAAAGAGAATCTCAATGTGATTTTTTAGGGGGAGGAGCATGTGTAAAACAATATTAATGTTTATTGCCCCCAAAGAGCTAAGAATAAAAGAGAAACCTGAAAAGGGACTTGACATTCCAGGTATCAGTAGAGCAGAATGGAAAAACCACTAAAGACAAATAAATACAGTATTGGTAAAGAAACTAACAAGTTACAGGAATAGAAAACATATTTCATAAAAAATCTCAGTAAAAATGATAATTTAATGTTGAAATTATATATTCAAATGAAAATAAAAATTACTTTTCTTTTCTGATATTTTTGTTCTGATATTATCGGCTATCTACCTAGAAGAAGGAAAATTGGAATCCATCTTATCTCCTACACAAAGATAAACTCCAAATGAGAAAAAACTTAAATATGGAAGATAAAGAATAAAACCTGAGACAAAAGAATTTAGGAGAGTGTTTATAATACCTAAGTTCTTGCAAAATATTCTTTTTTTTTATTTTTATTTTTTTTAATTTATTTATTTTTTCAGTGGGTTTTGTCATACATTGACATGAATCAGCAATAGATTTACACGTATTCCCCATCCCGATCCCCCCTCCCACCTCCCTCTCCACCCGATTCCTCTGGGTCTTCCCAGTGCACCAGGCCCGAGCACCTGTCTCATGCATCCCACCTGGGCTGGTGACCTGTTTCACCATAGATATTCTTAATAGAAACTGTAAACCTGGAAGACAAAAAATACAGCCGTAATTGGCTATAGTTCAGTTCACTTGCTCAGTTGTGTCAGACTCTTTGTGACCCCATGAACCACAGCACACCAGGCCTCCCTGTTCATCATCACCTCCCAGAGTCCACCCAAAGTCATATCCATTGAGTGGGTGATGCTATCCAACCATCTCATCCTCTGTTGTCCCCTTCTCCTCCTGTCTTCAATCTTTCCCAGCATCAGGGTCTTTTCAAATGAGTTAGCTCTTCGCATCAGGTGGCCAAAGTATTGGAGTTTCAGCTTCAACCTCAGTCCTTCCAATGAACACCCAGGACTGATCTCCTTTAGGATGGACTGATTGGATCTCCTTGTCATCCGAGGGACTCTCAAGAGTCTTCTCCAACACCACAGTTCAAAAGCATCAATTCTTCAGCACTCAGCTTTCTTTATAATCCAACTCTCACATCCATACATGACTACAGGAAAAACCATAGCCTTGACTAGACGGACCTTTGTTGACAAAGTAATGTCTCTGCTTTTTAGTATGCTGTCTAGGTTGGTCATAACTTTCCTTCCAAGGAGCAAGCATCTTTTAATTTCATGGCTGCAGTCACCATCTGCAGTGATTTTGGAGCCCAGAAAAATAAAGTCAGCCACTGTTTCCACCGCTTTCCCATCTATTTGCCATGAGGTGATGGGACCGGATGCCATGATCTTAGTTTTCTGAATGTTGAGCTTTAAGCCAACTTTTTCACTCTCCTCTTTCACTTTCATCAAAAGGCTCTTTAGTTCTTCTTCACTTTCTGCCATAAGGGTGGTGTCATCTGCATATCTGAGGTTATTGATATTTTCTCCTGGCAATCTTGATTCCAGCTTGTGCTTCTTCCAGCCCAGCGTTTCTCATGATGTACTCTGCATATAAGTTAAATAAGCAGGGTGACAATATACAGCCTTGACGTACTCCTTTTCCTATTTGGAACCAGTCTGCTGTTCCATGTCCAGTTCTAACTGTTGCTTCCTGACCCGCATACAGGAGCAGAAGATATTAAGAAGAGGTGGCAAGAATACACAGAAGAATTGTACAGAAGATCTTCATGACCCAAATAATCCTGATGGTGTGATCACTCACCTAGAGCCAGACATCCTGGAATGTGAAGTCAAGTGGGCCTTAGGAAGCATCACTACAAACAAATCTAGTGGAGGTGATGGAATTCCAGTTGAGCTTTCAAATCCTAAAAGATGATGCTGTGAAAGTGCTGCACTCAATATGTCAGCAAATCTGGAAAACTCAGCAGTGGCCACAGGACTGGAAAAGGTCAGTTTTCATTCCAGTCCCAAAGAAAGGCAATGCCAAAGAATGCTCAAACTACCACACAATTGCACTCATCACACACACTAGTAAAGTAATTGGCTATAGGAAAACTCCAAATTGTTTCATTTTAAAATACATTAAAAATAATGCCAATGATTAGATGATATATGTGGGAAAATATTTGTAACAGATTTGATAGGCTAAGACCTAATATCAATAATTTACAAGGAGCTCTCACAATTTGACAAAAAATACAGAAAAGAGGAAAAGGGTAAAAGACACTTTACAATAGAACAGACATGAAAGAGACATTACAGTTCACTAGTTGTCAGGGAGTGAAAATTAGTGTAATATTGAGATGTCTTGTTATTCCAGCAAACTCAAAATTTAAAGGAAAGCTATACATATACACACTGCAGATACAAATATGAGGTTTAAAATATTTGTGGAAATTATCTGGCAACAATTACTGAGATTAAATATAATATACCCTTGATGCAGATTTTCTACCAGCCTACAGAATCTATATGATTGAAATCAAAGCAATATTAACTAAGGTTCTATATACATGGACTTTATTATTGCTCATGGTGGCATTTTTACAGTGGAAAATTAAATAATATAGGTACATTAAGGAATAAAATACCACCACTAACAAAGTGAACTTTATTTATACAAATAATCTAGCATCCCTCTATCAAGTCGTGATTTTCTTGACCTTTTTAGTTACATATATGACTACAGAAACAGCTCAGTATCAGGAGATTGATAAGCTTTGTAATCTGACACACTCAGAAATAAAAGTATATGATATCTAGAGGTCATAGTGGGTGGCAAATGAGGAAAATACAGAAGGACATCATATTGTTAACATGAATAAACTTGATGCGAGTGAGCTGATGTGGGGGAAATGTGAGGAGATTGGAAAGGTTGAGGCCAAAAAGAAAAAATGAAAAAGGCTATATATAATAAAACAAAGAAATAATCACACATCTATGTATGTATATATGCATTTATTCATAACTATATATTTACTATGTCAGCAAATCTGGAAAACTCAGCAGTGGCCACAGGGCTGGAAAAGGGCAATTTTCATTCCAATCCCAAAGAAGGACAGTGCCAAAGAATGTTCGAACTACCACATGATTGTACTCATTTCACATGCTAGCAAGGTAATGCTCAAAATCCTTCCAGCTAGGCTTCAACAGTATGTGAACTGAGAACTTCCAGATATACAAGCTGAATTTAGGAAGGGCAGAAGAACCAGAGATCAAATTGCCAACATCCATTGGCTCATAGAAAAAGCAAGAGAAGTCCAGAAAAACATCTCCTGCATTACTGACTATGCTAAAGCCTTTGATTGTGTAGATCACAACAAACTGTGGAAAATTCTTAAAGAGACGGGAATACTAGACCACCTTACATGCCTCCTGAGAAACCTGTATGCAGGACAAGAAGCAACAGTTAGAACCAGACTTGAAACAAGGGACTGGTTCAAAACTGGGAAAGGAGTACATGATGGCTGTATATCGTCACCCTGCTTATTTAACTTATACACAGAGCACATCATGAGAGATGCTGGGCTGGATGAGTCACAAGCTCAAATCAAGATTTCTGGGAGAAATATCAACAACCTCAGATATGCAGATGACACCACCCTTATGGCAGAAAGTGAAGAGGAATTAAAGAGCCTCTTGATGTAGGTGAACAGAAGAGTGAAAAGCCTTGCCTGAAACTCAATATTCAAAAAACTAAGATCATGGCACCCAGTCCTATTACTTCATGGCAAATAGATGGGGAAACAATGGAAACAGTGACAGACTTTATTTTCTTGGGCTCCAAAATCACTGCTGACAGTGACTGCAGCCATGAAATTAAAAGATGCTTAGTCCTTGAAAGAAAAGCTATGACAAGCCTAGACAGCATATTAAAAGGCAGACACATGACTTGCCAACAAACATCTGTATAATCAAAGCTATGGTTTTTCTAGTAGTCATGTATGGATATGAGAGTTGGACCATAAAGAAGGCTGAGCACTGAATAATTGATGCTTTTGAATTTTGATTCTGGAGAAGACTCATCCCAAGGGATGAAATAAGATTTTTTTTTTCCCCGCCCAGAATCACCAACCATTTCCCAACAAGTCTCATTGACTCCTTTTAGGTCACATGCTAAGTTGGCAGCTGATCATTGTAGCTAAGAGAACTCTTATTATGCTAAGCTTGGGTCATATGCTCCTCACTAAAGTCAGAGGATTGATTTGATTTGAACCACATGGGCTAAGAGCATAGCAACTTAAATTTGCAAATTTTCATTAGTGAAAAAAGGGAAAATATAGCTGGATGGCCGACTACAGTCAATTACCACTACTATGAATTCTGAAATTCTAAAATTGGCTATCACTTACTGTGAGCTTTTGAAAGAAAATAAGATAGTTACTTATGGATAAGATGTATCTGTATATGGCTTCTGCTCTATCTGTAGTAAAGGAACACTCAACTTCTAAAAATTGAATAGTAATTGACTAAACCTTTACATAAGAGCATTTTCTGCTTTGAAACTATGAATATGAAGGTGAATACCTTGTCAGATTCTTTTCTGGTTTTGCTTTTAAAAATAATTTCATTTTACAAAAATGGATCATTTAGTCTGGGAAGAATAAAATCTGTTCACCTTTGTGCTTTTTGCTCCATTTTGACTGTCTTCACTGGTTTTCTTCATTAGCTGCTTTCAGGAACATTCAGGGGGAAACTAGATAGCTTTCTGTTCGTTCATCAAAATGTTAAGGAACTTTTCTTTTTTTTACACTTAAAGGAAGTTTGAAAAGTATTTTAAATAGTAAGGATTATAGGATGGAAGGACAATAAGATAACATTGTAACTGAAACCACTCTTGTGATTTGAATCTTTTGTTTTTTCTTAATAAGGCTTTTTTCTTGTCAATTAAACTAGCAGTTAAAAGAACAAGAATTCAATGTAAAAGGGTTGTTTTCAAATTCATCCATTGCAAAGATATACTGGTTAAGATATTAGCACTCACCACAGAAGGTGGCATCCCAATTTTTATCTGAAGGCAATTATTGATTCTGTTTATATTTGTTAAGGTTACTTTTGCTTTTATTTAATTGCATTTTAAAATATTACTCATCCTTATAAAAATCTAAAGGTTTACAAAGATATTAAAGACACTACTGATTTTAGTTTTTAAATACACTGTTGTCCAGGTCTTATGAAATGTGTTCAAATTGTAGGGGAGCCAAAATATCTTGGGTGACAACTAAAATTCATAAAATGGATATAATTAAGTTGGTAATTCTAAGCTAAAGCTTTGATTATTTAGAACTCTTAGAAAATGAGACTTCTCGAATTAAAAAAAACATATTTTTGAGGAGTGGAGTAGTAATACTTAAGTTGTATGATTTTTTTTTTTTTTTAGCTCTTTTGAGAAGAATCTTTTCCACTTATTCTCTACCTTAAGCAGTGAATATTAGTCATAATTTATCTGTTTTCTTATTGTTAGGTAGAAAGCTAGGCATGAGCAAGGAGGGGAGGCCTGGCTAAAAGGGATGCAAGCTGATCTCTAAAACCCATCCCAGACACACCCAGGAGAGCTCACAGATGTGCCACAAAATAACCATAGAGACTTTACCAACTCCTGCACATGGGCTGTAGACACACAGTGGATACAAAATAACCACAGGAGTTTTTCAAAGTAACCTAAGCAGCAAGGAGACCATTAAGGGTTTATAAATATTCTACATCTGATTATAACAGACTGAATTATGGAAAGACATAAACACAGTCTGCAATTATATAACTTGCAAATGTCAATCAACCTTGAGTGTATGCCCATTTGTATTCCCTTTCATTGATCGGTGGTGGGTATAAGCCCTATTTTGCATAGGGCATAAGTGCAAGGAGGAGACTAGAAGTATAAAATGGGGGATGCCAACAGGGGAAAACAAGCCTCCTTTAAGGTTGGCCTGCTCTCATATTTTGGAAGTGTTTGTCTAGTAAAATTTCTGTCTGCTTGAGCTAAACTGAGCTGTAACTTGCCTATTTTAAACACTTCAATCCATCATTCCAAATTTTTATTGGGAGGAGGTAAGAACTGAGGGAGAAAAATAAACTGACCTGACATTATGATTCTTTTTGCTGTTCAGTTGCTCAGTCATGTCTGACTCTTTGTGACCCCGTGGACTGCAGCATGCCAGGCTTACCTGTTCTTTACCGTGCCCTGGAGCTTGCTCAAACTCATGTCAATTGAGTCAGTAATGCCATCCTACCATCTCATCCTAGATGAGGATGAGATCATCCCTCATCCCGTTCTCCTTCTGCCTTCAATCTTTCCCAGTATCAGGGTCTTTTCCAATGAGTTGGCTCTTTGCATCAGGTGGCCAAAGTATTGGAGTTTCAGCTTTAGTATCTGTCCTTCCAATGAATAGTCAGGATTGATTTCGTTTAGGATTGACTGGTTTGATCTCCTAGCAGTCCAAGGAACTCCTGAGAGTTTTCTCCAACACATCTCCCTTTTTGAGTATTTGACATTTCTAAATGTATTTAAGTTTTGCCTTAGAAGTTTTTTGTATATATGTAAATTTCTTATAAATTTAATATCCAATTGGGGTTTGGCTAACTTATTTAATATTTTAAGTATATTTTATAAAAATATATTGAAAATATTTGATATATTGAACACTGTTTTGGGGAGGGTAACTTTGCTTTTAATAGTGATATAAAATGAAAATATCCAATGAAACCATTTTATAAAGCTCTATTGGAGTGGAGCTTTTATAAAGCTCTATTTAGATGTCTATTACACTTTTCTTTCAAAAAAGAATTAAATTTCTGAACAAGCAAGATTTACTTTTGTAGGTAGAGACCTTGCTTCTTGATGACCTTTAGCGCTTCTCATGTTACTTCATTTCATTTAATCTATATTTTTGTAAGGTGGATATTAAAATTATTGTTTTAGAGAAGAGAAAACGAAGGCTTGATACTTTTGAACTGTGGTGTTGGAGAAGACTCTTGAGAGTCCCTTGGACTGCAAGGAGATCCAACTAGTCCTTCCTAAAGGAGATCAGTCCTGGGTGTTCATTGGAAGGACTGATGAAGCTGAAACTCCAATATTTTGGCTACCTGATGCAAAGAATTGACTCATTTGAAAAGACTGATGCTGGGAAAGACTGAAGGTGGGGGGAGAAGGGGATGACAGAGAATGAGATGGTTGGATGGCATCAGGGACTCAATGGACATGAATTTGAGTATGCTCTGGGAGTTGGTGATGGACAGAGAAGCCTGGCCGCGGCAGTCCATGGAGTCGCAAAGAGACACGACTGAGTGACTGAACTGAACTGAACTGAATGGTGGAGTCACGCTCTGAATGCAGCCTCTCTGGTTCCAATAATGAAGCTCTTAATCATTTCATTATAAGTTACCACTATTTTTTTTTGGTATTAAATGGGAACTTTTATGAGTTGCTTGTTTGACATCAATTTTTCAAGAGTGTAGGCTAAAAAAGAATCTGTAAAGAAAAGGGCCCTGCAGATGCTTCTGACGCATACACAATATAAACCTGAAGAAAATTATGTCATAGCAAAAGGATTGCACATGATTGGGCAAACATTTATTATACATTATTTTAGGATCATTTGTACCTCAAAGTTCATATGGAACGGCATTACTTTGGTAAGAATTAACGCTACACCTCCAAGTCCTAGAATATAAAACCAAAGTCAAAACAGACGTCCAGATAATTAATATTTTAAAGGAGCACGAGAACGGAATTGTTTAGGGTTTTTATTTGTAGTTCCCCTGGGCCAGTCTCTGAGTTATGATTTTTAGGATTTTTTTTCCCCCTTTCCAAGGCGCTAAAGATCTTCCTCTTTTCGATTAGTTTTCCCTGGGAACAGCTAGGACTTTACACATGCCTAAAATATTTGGGGACTGATGATGGGCATGTAAGAACCAAAAAAAAAAAAAAAAAAATTTAGAGAAGAAAGCAAAGTGAAAAACAAATGCTTCAGGGTCAAAAACTGAAGAAAACCAAGCCACTTCGTTTAGAAAATGTGTGCAAACCAAGTCCACTGCTTCATTTTACCTCTTCCACTCTAGGCACTGCGTGCTGAGTGTTAGGGTAACCAGGGAACTGAGGTTGCCCCGGTAACGTAGAAAGCGCGGAGAGCTTCAACGCTTAGGGCTCTAGGCAGCCCTTCCGGGCCCGCGTGGTGGGAGGGGTGGAGGCCAGACTCTCGCGAGAGCTGTGTGTGTGCTCCTCTACGTCTTCGCGGTTGGCCTTAGGGCTGCGGCGGCCAGTCGGGGGCAAGGCGCCCGGAGCGTTTCAGATGGCTACTCAGCAAGGAACGCCCTCCTCGGCCCTGCGGGTCCTGGAAGAAGCGTTGGGCATGGGCTTGTCGGCTGCCGGGGACACCGCGGAGGCGGTGGCTGCCGAGGGTGCCTACTACCTGGAGCGTATCCTTCGCGTGTAGGCGCGGCACCCAGACGCTGGCCGCGGTAATGGGTGTTGGGAGCGAGGGCGCCCTTTGAAGCTTGGGGTCCGCCAGCTGGTAGAGGCGCCTGTTGGATCTCACGGTGGTGTTTCGGACACCGCGACCCCGGAAACCTACCACTGTAATTTTTCGCCTTGTTGTGGTTGTAGGCTGATGTGTTCCTGTTGGAAAAAGTTCGTAGTCACCACTCAGTAAACTTTGCCATTTTGTTTAAAGTAGCCCCACAAATTAATCCAACCCTCATTTCACTCAGTGGTTTTCTTAAGCCAGGCTCCCCGACCCGCCCCCCCGCCCCCAATCCTTCAGAATGCCGTGAAAGTAAATTCCGTAGGGCAATATCCAGAGGTTAAGGAAAAAACCGCTCCCTTTAGGCTTTAACATCAGGATGTCCAGTCAGATCCTGTAGATGGCCCAGTTGTCCAGTGCTTCTATGATTTGTTTTGGTAGCAACGACCTACTGGATAGTTTCATTGTGGGCTACTTGATGATGATAACTCCCCCCCGCCCCCCCCCCCCCCACCCCTTTAGCTGCTAAATGGTATCTTGGTGAGCTGACAAGTCTCAGAGATGCTACGAAGAAATCAGATAAGACAGTGTTGAGCAGGTATCAATGGAAATAACTAGAGAAATTGAATAGCCACATGTGGATGTGTAGGCTAACTATTTCTTGGGTAAAACTTTTGAGCTCCTCTAAATTAATGTACGGGAGAAGGGGAGGGTTCATGAGAAAGGTAACTATTCTTCTGGCAGATAAGAGAGAGATCTGTTTTATTCTTAAAGGTATCAAGGAAACTGCAAAATCTGTGTTTTTTTTCTTTTGTTGTTGTTCAAATATAATCCACCTGGATTTAATTCAAGATTTAAGAGATCCAACATTGATTCATTTTGTAGGTTTTTAAACTGATTAACCTGTCCTGACTCAGACCTAGTATACATCCCTGCTACAAAGAGCTTTGAAGAACTTGATTGAAAAGCTCAAACAAAATATATGTATTTTATTCAATGCAGGCATGATATTTATAAGAGTGTGTTTGAATAATTTGAAAGCAATTTGAGAGAAACATGTGGGTGCTCTAGTGTTTTAAGTGAGGTTTCATATTCTGTTCTCCTGACCCTTAACAAGCTGTCTTTTCCAGTAATATACCTTTTTAAATTAAAAAACAATTCAGCGACTCTTTCATAGCTGATTTATATCTAAAACAAAGTTATTCAATAGCCATGCTAGTGATAACCAGGTATCTTATATCTGCCTGCATTATAACGATTTCTGTCACAGTATTTTGAGTGTTAATATGAGACAAATAGAGTGAGGTAAGTTTTTGCAAACATCTTTATGAAATAAGTCATGAGACTCCAATATAGTTCAACTTTCACTAATGAAAATCTGGTTTACTTAATTTGCATGGAGGTCATTGAGTTGCAACTGCCAACATATCAGACTTTTCCAAGTTATCACATTTACAAATATAAGCAACTATAACTTTTTCAGGTCAGTCGCTCAGTCATATCCAACTCTGTGACCCCATGAACCACAGGAAGTCAGGCCTCCCTATCCATCACCGTCAGTGTCTATCCAAACCCATGTTCATTGAGTCAGTGATGCCATCCAAACATCTCATCCTCTGTCGTCCCCTTTTCCTCCTGCCCGCAATCTTTCCGAACATCAGGGTCTTTTCAAATGAGTCAGCTCTTTGCATCAGGTGGCCAAAATACTGGAGTTTCAGCTTCAACATCAGTCCTTCCAATGAACACCCAGAACTGATCTCCTTTAGGATGGACTGGTTGGTTCTCCTTGAAGTCCAAGGGACCCTCAAGAGTCTTCTCCAGCACCACAGTTCAAAAGCATCAATTCTTCGGCACTCAGCTTTCTTTATAGTCCAACTCTCACATCCATACATGACTACTGAAAAAACTATAGCCTGGACTAGACGGATCTTTGTTGACAAATTAATGTCTCTGCTTTTTAATATGCTGTGTAGGTTGGTCATAACTTTCCTTCCAAGGAGTAAGCATCTTTTAATTTCATGGCTGCAGTCACCATCTGCAGTGATTTTGGAGCCCCCCCAAAATAAAGTCAGCCACTGTTTCCACTGTATCCCCATCTATTTGCCATGAAATGATGGGACCAGATGCCATGATCTTAGTTTTCTGAATGTTGAGCTTTAAGCCAACTTTTTCACTCTCCTCTTTCACTTTCATCAAGAGGTTCTTTAGTTCTTCACTTTCTGCCATAAGGGTGGTGTCATCTGCATATCTGAGGTTATTGATATTTCTCCTGGCACTCTTGATTCCAGGTTGTCCTTCTTCCAGCCCAGCGTTTCTCATGATGTACTCTGCATATAAGTTAACTAAGCAGGGTGACAATATACAGCCTTGACATACTCCTTTTCCTATTTGGAACCAGTCTGTTGTTCCATGTCCAGTTCTAACGCGTGCTTCTTGACCTGCATACAGGTTTCTCAAGAGGCAGGTCAGGTTGTCTGGTATTCCCATCTCCTTCAGAATTTTCCACAGTTTATTGTGATCCACAGAATCAAAGGCTTTGGCATAGTCAAGAAAGCAGAAATTGATGTTTTTCTGAAACTCGGTTACTTTTCGCTGGTCCTACGAATGTTGGTTCCTCTGGTTCCTCTGCCTTTTTTAAATCCAGCTTGAACATCTGGAAGTTCACGCATTGCTGAAGCCTGGCTTGGAGAATTTTAAGCATTACTTTACTAGCGTGTGAGATGAGTACAATTGTGCGGTAGTTTGAGCGTTCTTTGATATTGCCTTTCTTTGGGATTGGAATGAAAACTGACCTTTTCCAGTCCTGTGGCCACTGCTGAGTTTTCCAAATTTGCTTACATATTAAGTGCAGCACTTTCACAGCATCATCTTTTAGGATTTGAAATAGCTCAACTGGAATTCCATCACCTCCACTAGCTTTGTTCATAGTGATGCTTCCTAAGGCCCACTTGACTTCACATTCCAGGATGTCTGGCTCTAGGTGAGTGTGCATGATCATACGATTGTGATGATCTGGGTCGTGAAGATCTTTTCTGTACAGTTCTTCTGTGTATTCTTGCCACTTATTAATATCTTCTATTTCTGTTAGGTCCATACCATTTCTGTCCTATAGTGAACCCATCTTTGCATGAAATGTTCCCTTGGTATCTCTAATTTTCTTGAAGAGATCTCTAGTCTTTCCCATTCTGTTGTTTTCCTCTGTTTCTTTGCATTGATCGCTGAGGAAGGCTTTCTTATCTCTCCTTGCTATTCTTTGGAACTCTGCATTCAGATGGGTATATCTTTCCTTTCCTCCTTTGCTTTTTGCTTCTCTTCTTTTCACAGCGATTTGTAAGGCCTCCTCAGACAGCCATTTTTCTTTTTTGCATTTCTTTTTCTTGGGGATGTTCTTGATCCCTGTCTCCTGTACAATGTCACAAACCTCCGTCCATAGTTCTTCAGGCTCTCTGTCTATCAGATCTAGTCCCTTAAATCTATTTCTCACTTCCACTCTATAGTCATAAGGGATTTGATTTCAATCATACCTGAATGGTCTAGTGGTTTTCCCTACTTTCTTCAATTTAAGTCTGAATTTGCCAATAAGGAATTCGTGATCTGAGCCACAGTCACCTCCTGGTTTTGTTTTTGCTGACTGTATACAGCTTCTCCATCTTTGGCTGCAAAGAATATAATCAATCTGATTTCAGTATTGACCATCTGGTGATGTCCATGTGTAGAGTCTTCTCTTGTGTTGTTGGAAGAGGGTGTTTGCTATGACCAGTGTGTTCTCTTGGCAGAACTCTATTAGCCTTTGTCCTGCTTCATTCTGTACCGCAAGGCCAAATTTGCCTGTTACTCCAGGTATTTCTTGACTTCCTACTTTTGCATTCCAGTCCCCTATAATGAAAAGGATATCTTTTGGGGGTGTTAGTTCTAGATGGTCTTGTAGGTCTTCATAGAACCATTCACCTTCAGCTTCTTCAGCATTACTGGTTGGGGCATAGACTTGGATTATTGTAATGTTGAATGGTTTGCCTTGGAAATGAACAGGGATTATTCTGTCGTTTTTGAGATTGCATCTAAGTACTGCATTTTGGACTCTTTTGTTGACTATGATGGCTTTTTAGGATTTTTTTTTTAATTGAAGTAAAACCTATGTACAATATTATATTAGTATGAGGTGTACAACATTGTGATTCATTATTCTTATACTTTATGAAATATTTGCCACTAGAAGTCTAGTTACTGTAGGTCACCATACAGAGTTTTGCAATATTATTGATTATATTCCCTATGCTGTACATTACTACACCACGACATATTTGGTTTGTAAGTGGGAGTTTGTACCTCTTAATTCCTGACATATTTTTCACCAGTCTCCCCATATCCCTGATCTCTGGAATCCATTAGATTTTTTTTTCTCTTGAGACTATTTCTCTTGAGCTTGATTATTTTTTATTGTTAGAGTCTACATATAATTGAAACCTTACAGTATTTGTCGTTTATTTAGTATGATACCCTGAAGGCCCATACATGTTGTTTCAAATGGCAAGATTTTAGTTTTCTTATGGCTGAGTAGTACTCCATAGTATTTATGTGTACTACATCTTCTTTATCCATTTATCTGTTGATGGAAACTTAGGTTATTTCCACATATTGACTATTGTAAATAATGATGCAATAAACATAGACTGCATATATCTTTTCAAATTAGTGTTTTGTTTTCTTCAGATAAGTACCCAGAAGTGGAATGTTTGGATCATATATTAGTTCTCTTTAAAAATTTTTAAGGAACATTTTTACTGTTTTCCATAGTAGTTGCACCAATTTACATTCCCCTAAACAGTGCATGGGGGTTCCCTTTTCTTCACATCCTCACCAGCACTTGCTATTTCTTGATTTTTGATAATAGCTATGCTGACAGGTGTGAGGTGATATCTCATTGTGGTTTTTGTTTACTTCTCCCTGATGATTAAAGATGTTGAGAACCTTATCATATGTATGTTGGCCATCTAAATATAGTCTTTGAAAGAAATGTCTATAGGCCTCTGCTCATTTTTAATTGGTTTATTGACTTTTTTGATGTTGAGTTTTGTGAGTTCTATACATATTTTTGATATTAATTCCTTGTCAGATATATGATTTGCAAATATCGTCTCCCATTCAGTAGACTGCACTTTCTATTTTCATTTTGTTATTTTTTTGTTGTTATGCAAAAGTTTTCTAATTTGATGTAGTCTCATTTGTTATTTCTGCTTTTGTTTCTTTTGCCTGAGGAGACAGATTGAAAAAATCACAGAGCATACTACTGCCCATGTTTTCTTCCAGGAATTTTATGGTTAAGGTTTTATATTTAAGTCTTTGATCCATTTTGAGTTTATTTTTGTATGTGGTGAAAGAAAATGGTCCAGTTTCATTCTTTTGCTTATGGCTGTCTAGTTTTCCCAGGACCATTTAAAAGAGACTGTATTTTCTTCAGTGTATAGTTTTGCTTCCTTGATTGAGTGTCCATATAAATATGGGTGTATTTATGGGTTCTGTATTTTGTTACATTTATATATCTGTTTTGTGACAGTTTCTTACATTTTTTATTATTAAAGCTTTTTAGCAGTGTGATAATTCCAACTTTGTTTTTATACATTAAGATTGTTTTGATATTCAGGGTATTTTGTTTTTCCATACAAATTTTAGGTTTATTTTTTACAGTTCTATGAAAAATGTTATTGATGTTTTGATAGGGATTTCATTGACTCTGTATGTTGCTTTGAGTAGTGTGAGTATTTTAGCAATATTTATTCTTCCTATCCATGAGCCAAAGATGGAGAAGCTCTATACAGTCAGAAAAAATAAGACCGGGAACTGACTGTGGCTCAGATCACGAATTCCTTATTGCCAAATTCAGACTTAATTGAGGAAAGTAGGGAAAACCACTAGACCATTCAGGTATGACCTAAATCAAATCCCTTATGACTATACAGTGGAAGTGAGAAATAGATTCAAGGGATTAGATCTGATAGAGTACCTGAAGAACTATGGATGGAGGTGTGTGACATTGTACAGGAGGCAGTGATCAAGACCATTCCCAAGAAAAAGAAATGCAGAAAGGAAAAACAGTTGTCTGAGGAGGTCTTACAAATAGCTGAGAAAAGAAAAGACATGAAAGGCAAAGGAGGAAAGGAAAGATACACCCATTTGAATGTCGAGTCCCAAAGAAGAGCAAGGAGAGATAAGAAAGACTTCCTAAGTGAACAATGCACTGAAATAGAGGGAAAAAATAGAATGGGAAAGATTAGAGATCTCTTCAAGAAGATTAGAGATATCAAGGGAACATCATGCAAAGATGGGTACTATAAAGGACAGGAATGACATGGTCCTACAGAAGCAGAAGATATTAGAAGAGGTGGTGAGAATGCACAGAAGAACTGTACCAAGTCACGACCCAGATAACCAGGATGGTGTGATCACTCATCTAGAGCCAGACACCTGGAATGTGAAGTCAGGTGGGCCTCAGAAAGCATCACTACAAAAAAAGCTAGTGGCGGTGATGGAATTCCAGTTGAGGAATTTCAAATCCTGAAAGATGATGCTGTGAAAGTGCTGCACTCAATATGCCAGCAAATTTGGAAAACTCAGCAGTGGCCACAGGATTGGAAAAGGTCAGTTTTCATTAAAATCCCAAAGAAAGGCAATGTCAAAGAATGCTCAAACTACCGCACAATTGCACTCATCTCACATGCTAGCAAAGTAATGCTCAAAATTCTCCAAGCCAGGCTTCAACATTACGTGAACTGTGAACTTCCAGATGTTCAAGCTAGATTTAAAAAAGGCAGAGGAACCAGAGATCAAATTGCCAACATCCGTTGGATCATCGAAAAAGCAAGAGAGTTCCAGAAACAATACATCTGCTTTATTGAGTAAGCCAAAGCCTTTGACTATGTGGATTATAACAAACTGGAAAATTCTTCAAGAGATGGGAATACCAGACCACCTGACCTGCCTCCTGAGAAATCTTTATGCAGGTCAAGAAGCAACAGTTAGAACTGGACATGGAACAACAGACTGGTTTCCAAATTGGGAAAGGAGTATGTCAAGGCTATATATTGTCACCCTGCTTATTTAACTTATATGCAGAGTACATCATGAGAAATGCTGGACTGGATGAAGGACAACCTGGAATCAAGATTGCCAGGAGAAATATCAATAACCTCAGATATGCAGATGACACCACCCTTATGGGAGAAAGTGAAGAACTAAAGAACCTCTTGATGAAAGTGAAAGAGGAGAGTGAAAAAGTTGGCTTAAAGCTCAACATTCAGAAAACTAAGATCATGGCATCTGGTCCCATCACTTCATGGCAAATAGATGAGGAAACAGTGGAAACAGTAGCAGGCTTTATTTTTTTGGGCTCCAAAATCACTGCAGATGGTGACTGCAGCCATGAAATTAAAAGACGCTTGCTCCTTGAAAGAAAAGTTATAACCAACCTAGACAGTATATTAAAAAGCAGAGATATTACTTTGTCAGCAATGTTCCTTCTAGTAAAAGCTGTGGTTTTTCCAGTAGTCATATATGGATGTGAGAGTTGGACTATAAAGAAAGCTGAGCACCAAAGAATTGATGCTTTTGAACTGTGGTGTTGTTCTCCACAGCTTGAGAGTCTCTCTTAAGAGTCCACTGGACTGCAAGGAGATCCAACCAGTCCCTCCTAAAGGAAATCTGTCCTGAATATTCATTGGAAAGCCTGATGCTGAAGCTGAAACTCTAATACTTTGGTCACCTCATGTGAAGAACTGACTCATTTGAAAAGACCCTGATGTTGGGAAATGTTGAAGGTAGAAGAAAAAGAGGATGAGATGGTTGGATGATACCATCGACTCAATGGACATGAGTTTGAGTAACCTCCAGGAGTTGGTGATGGAGAGGGAAGCCTAGTGTGCTGCAGTCCATGGGGTCATGACTGAGCAACAGAACTGAACTGAACTGATCCATGAGCACAGTACAGTTTTCCATTCCTTTGTGTTGTCTTCAATTTATCATAGATTTATGTCAATTTTTTCAAATGCTTTTTCTGCATCTATTGAGATCATCATGTGTTTTTAACCTTTTATTTTGTTAATATGTTGTATCACATTGATTTATTTGTCCTTATTGAACTATTCTTGAGTTCATGGATAAATCCCAATTGATTATGATATATGCTCCCTTTCTGATTGTTTCTGTAATTTCTTCTTATATTCTCTTTCCTTGTGGTTTGATGATTTTCTTTACTGTTATATTTGAATTCTTTCCTTTTACTTTTAGTATATATTATAGGTTTCTATTTGTACTTGCAAATCTATATATACAGCAGTGTATTCAATAGTTGCTTAAATTTTCAAGAATTATGAAAGCACAACCTTTTTACCTCTCCATGTTTTATGTTTTTTATTTAATATTTTTCATCTTTTGCATTGTGTATTCCTTAACTACTTATTGTAGTTGTAGCTGTTTTTATGCCTTTGTCTTTAACTTTCACAGCTTTTTAAATGTTTGATCCTTTTCCTTTTCTATTTATTTGCTTTTACTAGTGAAATTTTTTTCTTTTGCATATTTTCTGATTTCTTGCTATGACCTTTCTTTCTACTTAGAGAAATCCCTTTATCATTTCTTATAAAGCTAGTTTAGTAGTGATGAATTCTTACTTTTTGTTGTCTGGGAAATTCTTTATCTCTCCTCCAATTCTGAATGATAATATTGCCAGTTAGAGTATTCTTGGTTGTAAGTTTTTTTTAGCACATTAACTGTATCATGCCCCTGTTTTCTGACCCATAAAGCTTTTGCTGAAAAATTGGCTTTACCTAGGGGTTTCCTTGTATGTGACTAGTTGTTTCTTTTTGCTGCCTTTAACATTCTCTCTTTATTTTTAAATTTTGCCATTTTAATTGTAGTATGTCTTGGTGTGGCTGTCTTTGGGTTTATCTTGTTTGGAATTCTCTGTGCTTCCTGGACCTAGATATATTTCCATTCCCAATTTAAGGAAGTTTTCTTCAAATAGGTTTTCTGACCTATCCTTGCTTCTCTCCGTCTGGGACCCCTATACTATGAATGTTAGCATGCTTGGTGTAGTTTTAGGGATTCTTAAATTATCCTCATTTTTTTATTTCTTTATTTTTGCTCTTTATACTGAGCGAGTTACACTATTCTGTTTTCCAGATTGCTTATGTATTCTTCTGTATCTTCCAACCAGTTGTTGATTCCATCTAGTGTATTTGTCATTTCATTTATTTTATTCTTCTCCTCTGGTTGGTTCAATCCTATATATTCCAGCTCTTTATTGAGATTATCACTGTGTTCATTTCTTATTTTGTATTTGGTGAGAATTTTTATGACCATTACTTTGAATTCTTTATCAGGCAAATTATCTCTTTTTCATTAGTTTTTTTCCAGGGGTTTTATCAGTTTCCTTCATTTAGAACATTTTCTCTGTATCCTCATTTTGTTATACTTTCTGTGTTTGTTTCCATGTTTTAAGCAAAACAGTTATTTCCTTCAGTCTTGAAGTCATGTTCATGTGTAGGAGCATCCCGCTATATATAGCATGCATGTGTAGGTTGGCTTTGGTGGGCTGGCTGGAACTGAAGTGGGCATGGGCTGGGAAAGAAGGAGGGTGTTGAGTCATGCTGAGTGTGGGCTGTCATGGCAGGGAACCTGGAGCTGCAGTGGGCACAGGTAAGGGACATACTACAGCGGATTTTGTAGGCATTATTCAGTCTGTTGCCTCTGTGATAGGTAGGATTCAGAGTGAGTGAGTTTGTGCATGAGCCCTTTAAGAGTGGAGTTTTGGTTTCTTGTCAGAGTCCTCTAGCTCTTCTGTGTGTAAGACCCATTGGTTTTCAAAAGTCATACTTCATGGAGCCTCATATTTGTCATGCAGGTCCCCTGTCCTAGAGTTACCAACGTGGGACTTGGATTTCTTGCTCTTTAGCTGGGCTTCCGTGGTTGTGATAGCCCCTCCCACTTGTGGGCTTCCTGGTGGCTCAGACAGTAAAGAATCTGCCTGCAATGTGGGAAATCTCGGTTCAGTCCCTTGTTTGGTAAGGTCCCCTCGAGGAGGGCCCTACCTGCTCCAGTATTCTTGCCTGGAGAATCCCCATGGATAGAGGAGCCTGGCGGGCTATAGTCCATGGGGTACAAAGAGTTGGAACTGACTGAGCTACTAAAAACAGCACAGCACTCCCACTTTTGTGGGTTGCCAGTCTATGGATGAGGGTCTTGACTAGATCTCACCTTTATCCCTCCTACATGTCTTCATGTTGTTTTTTTCTTTATATCCTAATGTAGCAGAGACGTTGTACTAGTCTTCAAGTTGTTCTCAGAGAGAGTTGTTATATATGTAATTGTAGTCTTGGTGTGTACTTGGGAGGAGGTGAGCTCAAGTTCTTCCTACTCTGCCATTTTGATCCCACCCTTCTTTTAGGATTTTATTATCCTTTTTGTGAATTATCTAGTCACTGCCTTTCCTCCATCTCTCTTTGGTTGCCTAGTTTGGGTTTCAACCAGAGGGTAGTCAAGAGGTTACTAAACATTTAACCAATCAGTTTTCCTGGATTCAGTCTTCAGGTCATGAGACTGAATGTCTTTCAGTCTTTAGTCATGAGAACTTTAACCCTTAGTTAAATGAAGTTTGAGGGTAACTATTGAATGCCAATTATTCCTGTATCCCTGGTAGCTCAGATGGTAAAGAATATGCTTGCAACAATGCAGGAGACCCAAGTTTGATCCCTGGTTTGGGAAGATCCCCTGGAGAAGAGGATGGCAACTCACTTCAGTATTCTTGCCTGGAAAAACCCCATGGACAGAGGAGCCTGGCATGCTACAGTTCATGGGGTCACAAAAAGTTGGACATAACTGAGTAACTAGCACAGAAAAAAAAAACAAAAGGTGATTATGTTAGTTGCTGAAGTGGGAACTTTTTGAGTTTAAAGTCTTTAATTTTCAGGTAGTTTAGTTGAGCTATCGCAGTAGATAAATAAAAATTATAATATGCAAATGATCAGAAATCTGATGTTCTCTCCTTTGCACATATACTTAATCACTTCTAATTCACTAATTTGGTCCTGGACTTTCCTTGTTTATGACTAAACAGTTGCTCCTAGGATACTAGACAATGAGCTGTTAATATTGACCAAGGCTTGTGAAAGAGCTTGACTCAGATTCTCCAGGAAATCACCCTTTACTTTACTCTTCAACATTCAGATATAAAGAACGTGTATAGGCTAGTGTGGTCCAAACCAGAAACCTAGCCATGATCCATGGGAGAGTGGCATCATTAGAAGTCTCACATTCTTTTAGCCAGTTTAGAGAATGTGTCCAGGAAACAGGATTATTATCGCTGAAACAACCCTCCTTTGTAACCGTCTAGCTACAATGGCGCCACCTGTTTCTCTTCCAAAGCACTTCATATCATTGCTTTTATGTTTTAAACATAAAATAATGCAAACATACATGATATTGTGTGAAGGTCTGTGTTTGTATGTTAATCACTCAGTCATGTCTGACTCTTTGACACCCCATGGACTGTAGCCCACCAGACTCCTCTGTCCATGGAATTCTCCAGGCAAGAATGCTTGAGTGGGTTGCCATTCCCTTCTCCAGAAGATCTTCCTGATCCAGGGATTGAACCCAGGTCTCTTGCATTACAGGTGAATTCTTTACTCTGTGAGCCATTGGGGAAGCCCCATACACGATATAGTTCTTATCTTAACTATTTCCAGAATTTTAAGAGATCTAGTCATGGAATATATGGATTCTTTGATGACACTCTTTTTTAGAAAGATACTAGCACCTTTGTGAAATATAAGGCTATATTTTAACTATGTTATCTATAAACTGGTTAGTGGGTGTCTCTAGTAATTGTAACAAAGGTTGATAGTCATTTATGAATGAATTCTCTATTAAAAATTAATGCTATTTGGAAGAGGTTTACAAGTGCAGTAGTGACCAGGGATGGTTGTCTTTTAATATGTGACTGCAGACATTTGGGAGTGCCTAATTCCAGTTGAGAGATGCAGGCTGGAATGAATTATACTAAGAAAGCTAATGCTTAATTGATTTTTTTTCTCCTTGTTGAAACAAAGGCCTTATTCAAGGAAGAGTAATGAAATGCATGAACTCCAGGGAAGTAGAACCACCAAAGTAGTATTGTTTTTGTTACCTACCCACTTTGTGCTGATTTTCTGCTTCCCTAACTGGCTTTTGATTATTATTTTGTCTTTCTAGGCATTTTAATACTAAAAATTTGACTTAAGACATCAGTTTGCTGGTCCCTGGAAAGATTTCATTTGGCCCCAGCAGCAGTTTTTGAGGGTTGACTGAGTTTAAGCCTGTCCTTTGAGGCTAATCAACTGTGGATGCAGGACCAAAGTCAGCTATTTCCAAAAAATGCAAATTAAGGATTCCAGATCCTGAAATATGGTGATCACTCTAAACCGATACCCTGTCTAAGATACATGTTCAGTTGCTTAGTCTTGTCTGACTCTTTGTGATCCCATGGACTGTAGCCTGCTAGGCTCCTCTGTCCATGGCATTTTTCCAGGCAAGAATACCAGAGTGGGTTGCCATTTCCTACTCCAGGGAATCTTCCTGACTCAGGGTTCAAACCCTCGTCTCTTGAGTCTTCTGCATTGGCAGGCAGATTCTTTACCACTAGTAGGAAAGACTGAAGGAAGCAAAACTGCAGTGGGAAGTATGGCAACAAATGTGCCAGTGATTCGCCATCTTTGGCCTGTATTTTTCAGTTAACTCACTTTATTTAAACTGACTTTGCTAAGAAAGTGAACATGACTATAATGTTTTGTTTTTACAGTACATTTCTTTTATTTCAATTTGATGAAATAAAATGTTGATCATGGAGAATCCACTCTAGATTTTAGATTGCCTCCAAGTACATTGATTCTACAATGATGGCAAAGGTTACAAAGCAATTTCTGTCTACGGTAGCTTTGGGAAATCATGTAAAATATAATTAGCTACATGTTTCACTAAAATTCTTTATAAAGCTGGTATTGCTGGCAGTGATCACTACCTACAGATGCAGTAGTGCAGGGGACCAGTATGTGAGGAGCTTTGTATGCTGCTCTCATCTAAAAAAGTGTTCATTTCCTTCTGGCTGTGGTCCATTTGCAGAACCTTATGTGTGACCCCATTGCACCAACTGTCACATCAAGCTCTGCTCCATTAGACCAGCTGAAATGCTTCTCTTGCAGTTGTGTCTTACGTAGTACTGTGATGTATTTAGAGCTTCTTGACAGTTTCAGTGTGGGTATATATTTGCCTATTTCCTGACAAGATCTGCAAGGTCAGGATCTGGTATAGATTCTTTTAGTGCAGAAACTACCAGTTAGTTCACCCATGGTAATGAAGTACCAGGGAACTAATTCCTTGTGTGCATGCTCACAAGTGCTGCTATACTCCTTCCAGAGCAAGTGTACATATGGAGAAGGATCCTTAGTTTGAGACCAGGCCATGACTAGAACATAGTACCTGGCCTGGAAGAGGGCAGTGATGAGGACTGTGCATGCAGGCCAGGGAGGAAGGGGGTGGCTACAGAAAGTACTCTGGGCAAGATCAGACTAGAAAACCAGGACATTATTAAGTGTCAGGTGAAGCTCAAGCTGGCAGAGAAGCAGGACCTGATCTGAAGGGAATAGAGTAGAAAAAAAAATGAATTTTGGTATTGAGAGTTCAGTGATGTTTTTTGAAGGAAAACTAGGCAGGTAATGAATGGGAAGGAAGTTTTGTAAGGACTCAGAGTCAGCTTGGCAACAAGAAACTGACTTTAAGCAGTGGAAAAATAATTTTGTATGAAAATTGTGACCAGCTTAATTGTATGGAAATTTCCAGGAGGATAGAGATTAGATTACAGATGAGAAAGTTGCCCAATACAACTAGAATTGGAGTAAAAGTTTTATCTTTCAGGCAATTCTTGATGAATTGTACATTTTTATTCTAGCAATATTGCTTCTAAAGCAGTGCTTTCCAATCTTTTTCACACATGTTGCTCCATCAGATCTTGCTTCAATCTGTCTTTCTGGCTGTCCCAAGGACTGAGGGGAGCAATATCTGTACTGTCCAGAGTGTCCTTTTTATGAGAACCTCAGAGTGTGATTTCTCTCAGGCTTCAGAACCAGAGATTGCGGTACATCTGCTGAGAAATTCATCTATTTTCTTTGGATGGATACTGAATTGGTATCTGATTACATTTCTGTCTGACCCTGACTGCTGGGAAACCTAGTCTCAAACCTGTGGCTTATATATACCAAAGTACAAGAGACCTTATGGCCTGTACTTTATCTTACTTCTGCAGTTTCCCTTTCTATTCTAGTTTCCATATTCATTTATTATTAACTCCCTATAGCTGTATGCATGTCTGAAAACTGCCACAGAATTCTTTGGGGATAACTTGTTCTTGTGTTGCGAGCCAGCTAGCCAGCTAGACAGGTGCATACAAACATACATGCCAGAGTATATTTACTTCTGCAGTAACACAGCAATATCACATTTCAATTGAGTTGCTTCTGGAAAGATTCTTCTGTTCACATTCTATTGCGGCTACTAAGGATGATCCTGGTTCCTGTTTGGGGTATTTGTTCTTTTCCTGACCTTTTGTCTCATGAATCTCTTGCCCTTGGCTTATTTAATCTTTGAGTCTATTGCTCTGTATCTCTTTTATACTTCTCCTTCCTTTAGGGTCTTCAGATGGAGCTGTTTAAAGGATTTATCTCTTCATAATATGACACTTGAGAGCTTGGAAAACAAATAGATATAGAGTTCATTATTGAGAATGTTGGTAAAGTTGTACGTTGCTGTTGGTGTCACTGTAGAACTGTAGAAACAACAGTATGATATAGTTGAGAATTCATGGTGTTTGTATTCAAGAAACTTGTCTTTGTCATTCATGTCTTTGGTCTTGTCCAGATCTCTTCTTCCTGACTCAGTTTCCTTTTTTCCCCCACATTTTTCCTTTGTTTCCTGTGCCATTCACTCTTACAGGGTTTTAAGAGTACATATGGTATGATCCATGTGCCAATACTTTTTAAGCATTATAAAATGGTACTTTTCCTCCTACTCTTTTTTGATTTTGGGGAAATAGGATATATTAGTATTATATCTCATCGCTAGAATTGGAGAAGGCAATGGCAACCCACTCCAGTACTCTTCCCTGGGAAATCCCATGGATGGAGGAACCTGGTGGGCTGCAGTCCATGGGTTCACTAAGAGTCGGACACTACTGAGCGACTTCCCTTTCACTTTTCACTTTCATGCATTGGAGAAGGAAGTGGCAACCCACTCCACTTGCCTGGAGAATCCCAGGGATGGGCGATCCTGGTGGGCTGCCGTCTCTGGGGTCGCACAGAGTCGGACATGACTGAAGTGACTTAGCAGCAGCAGCAGCATACCTAGAATATTTTTCTTTGGTAGTAGTTACAAGTATTGTTTAATATTTCCAAAGCTTTGACGACAAATTACTTTTTTCTCTACATAGCCATGTTAAAGAAGCTTTGCTTTGACATCTCTTACTCACAATAATCTTGCCAGCAGTTGGTTTAAATTATAAAGTCTATCCAGATCATTTTAGAATATTTACTTATTTGTGAACTTTATTATGGAATAAGCAGTGATGAAAGATGTTGTTGTTTACGTGCTAAGTTGTGTGCAACCCTTTTGCAACGTGGACTGTAGTCTGTTAGGCTCCTCTGTCCATGGGATTTCCCAGGGAAGAATACTGGAGTGGGTTGCCATTTCCTTCTCCAGGGGATCTTTCTGACCCAGGGATTGAACCAAGATCTCCTACATTGCAGGCAGATGCTTTTATGCTGAGCCACCCAGGAAGCCCTAGTGATGAAGGGTAGCCTTAATTTCTGGAAACAAATGACTGCCTACAAATTCAGCCTCTTTTTTTTCCCCCAAACGTCAATCTTTTTGTTTTGTATTGGGGTATAGAAGGAGATCAGTCCTGGGTGTTCATTGGAAGGACTGATGCTGAAGCTGAAACTCCAATACTTTGGCCACCTTATGTGAAGAGTTGACTCATTGGAAAAGACCCTGATGCTGGGAGGGATTGGGGGCAGGAGGAGAAGGGGATGACAGAGGATGAGATGGCTGGATGGCATCATCGACTCGATGGGCATGAGTTTGAGCAAACTCTGGGAGTTGGTGATGGACAGGGAGGCCTGGTGTGCTGCGATTCATGGGGTCGCAAAGAGTCGGACACGACTGAGCGACTGAACTGAACTGACTGAACTGATAGATGATTAACAATGTTTTAGTAGTTTCGGGTGAACAGTGAAGGGACTCAGCCATACATATACATGTTTCCATTCTTTCCCAAACCTTGCAGGCTGGCACAAACGATGAGTAGAGTTCCATGTGCTATATAATAGGTCCTTGTTTGTTATCCATTTTGAATATAGCAGTGTGTACATGACCTTCCCAAACTCCATAACTATCCCGTACCCCAGTAACTCTAAGTTTGTTTTCTAAGCCTGTCTCTTTTGGTTTTGTAAGTTCATTTGAGAAATTTGATATTTCTCCTTCTCTCTCTGATTTACTTTGCTCTGTATGACACTTTCTAGGTCCATCCATGTTGCTGTAAATGGCCTTATTTCATACTTTTTAAGGCTGAGTAATATTCCACTGTATATATGTACCACATTTTCTTTATCCATTCCTTTGTCAAGGGACATTTATATTGCTTCCATGTCTTGGCTGCTGTAAACAGTGATGCAATGAACATTGAGATGCCTGTATCCTTTTGGATCATGTTTTTCTTTGGATATATTCCCAGGAGTGGGATTGTAGGGTTTTATGATAGCTCTATTTTTAGTTTTTTAAGGAACCTTCATACTGTTCTCCATAGTGATTGTACCAATTTACATTCCCACACAGTGAAGGAGTATTCCCATCTCTCAACACATTCTCCAACATTTGTTGTTTGTGGATTTTTTTGATTATAGCTATTCTGACCAATTTGAGGTGACATCTCATTATAGTTTTGATTTACATTTCTCTAATAACATCATGGCAAAAGATGGGGAAACAATGGAAACAGTGACAGACTTTTTTTTGGGCTCCAAAATCGGTGGACAGTGACCGCAGCCGTTAAATTAAAAGATGCTTGTTCCATAGAAGAAAAGCAATGACAAATCTAGATGGCATATTAAAAAGCAGAGACATTGCCTGCAAAGGTCTGTATTCATTGCTGTGGTTTTTCTAGTAGTCATGTACGAATGTGAGAGCTGGACAGTAAAAAAGGCTGAGTGCCATAAAATTGATGCCTTCGAACTGTGGTACTGGAGAAGACTCTTGAGAGTCCCTTGGATTGCAGGGAGATCAAACCAGTAAATCATAGAGGAAATCAACCCTGACTGTTCATTGGAAGGATTGATGCTGAAGCTGAAGCTCCAATAATTTGGCCACCTGATTCGAAGAGCTGATTCATTGGAAGAGACTGTGATGCTGGGGAAGATTGAAGGCAGGAGGAGAAGGGGACGGCAAAGGATGAGATGGTTGAATGGCATCACTGACTCGATGAACATGAGTTTGAGCAAACTCTGGGAGATGGTGATGGACAGGGAGGCCTGGAGTGCTGCAGCCCATGGGGTCTCAGAGAGTCAGACACGACTGAGTGAACAGCAATAACTAGTGATGTTGGACATCTTTTCATGTGCCTACTTTTGTTCTCTTTGGAGGACAGGTCTTCTGCCCAGTTTGTAGATTTTGGAGACTAATCTTTTATTGGTCACATCATTTGCACATATTTTCTCCCAATCTGTGGATTGTCTTTTCATTTTATTGTTTCCTTTGGTGTGCAAAAACTTCTGAAAGTTCCTGTTTGTTTATTTTTGTTTTTATTTCCATTATTCTTGGAGATGGATTGAAAAAGATATTGTGATTTATGTCAGAGGGTGTTCTGCCCATTTTCCTCTAGGAATTTTATAGTGTCCAGACTCACATTTAGGTCTTAATCCATTTTGAGCTCACAAAATCAACTTAGAATCATTGTTTCTCAGAAAGGGGCATATTTTTCCATAAAACCAAGAGTCCAACTTCCTGTAGCTGAACTTCAGGAAATTTTATATTATTAAGTGAAAATGTGTCAGGAAAATATAAATCTAGAGAAGGAGGAAGAGTCAGAATGTCTTTTATGTATTCATTCATCTTAACAGAAGATCATGAAAGATTTAGGAGACTCCTCCACAGGTACTCATATCTTTTCAGAACAAGGGAAGGAAAAACAGACACTTGTTTTTATTACAAGCCAGGCACCAACTAAATTATTTCCATATGCTAACCCTTGTTAACAAGAGATGTAGTATAGCATAGTGAAAACCAAACTTCTAGGGCTGTTTCCCGATTCTTTTAGGTCCTGACTGTGTAACTTTGTGCATCTGAGTCCTGATCTGTAAAACAGAGATAATAATAGTTCATCCTTATTGGTGGGATGAGGATGAAATGATTTAATACATGTAAAACCCATAGGAAAGTGCCTGCTGCTGCTGCTGCTAAGTCGCTTCAGTCATGTCCAACTCTGTGTGACCCCATAGACAGCAGCCCACCAGGCTCCTCCGTCCATGGGATTCTCCAGGCAAGAGTACTGGAGTGGGTTGCCATTACCTTCTCCGACGAAAGTGCCTGGCTCCTATTAAATACCATGTGTGTGTTATCAGTTCTCATTACAAATAACAGAAATTGTTATTCAGACTGTCAGGTTACTCTTGGAGGATGGAATGACAGAGAAATTTCTGATAATCAGCAGCGAAATGAAAACTAGGGTAAACTCATATTTGATTTTCATAAGCATTGCTGTGTATTGAAGTGTATTTTAAACTTGGCATAATGAAGTCTGTAAATGTGAAAAAAATGTAAACCTACCAACCAATCAACAAAACAAGTATTATTGGAACATACTTTGATTTCTTTTAAATTAAATGTTATCTTGAAGTTTTCATTTGTAATTAGAGTATTAATTTTTGAAGCTCTTACAGCAATTCTATTGAAAATTTTTATTACAATCATTTTCATTGATATTTTAATGCTGATATATATTGATACTTTATGAACTGCTCTTATGATTATTATATAGTTTATATTTGCTTAAAAATTAGGCTGCCTTTTCTGAGAATATGATTTATTAATTTTAAAATTGAAATATATAAGAAAGAGTGAGCTGTAACTTTTATTGATGAAAACATTAAAATCTATTTTTTACTTATATTTAATTTTAGTGTGCTTTTTTTTTTTTTAAATTGCTCAGTCCTGTCCAACTCTTGGTGACCCCATGGACTGTACAGTCCATATATTTCTCCAGGCCAGAATACTGGAGTGGGTAGCCTTTCCCTTCTCCAGGGGAATCTTCCCAATCCAGGGATGGAACCTAAGTCTCCCACATTGCAGGTGGATTCTTTACCAGCTGAGCCACAGGGAGGCCCAAGGATATTGGAGTGGGTAGCCTATCCCTTCTCCAGTGGATCTTCCTGAACCAGGAAAGGAGCTGGGGTCTCCTGCACCACAGGTGGGTCTTTACCAACTGACCTTCCAGGGAAGTGCTTTGTTTAATCCCAATAAAAAGTCATTGTGAAGGACTCAGAAATACTGGAAAATTCAGTGTGGTTTGAGATTTGTTTGAAAAATTCATTGTCATAGTTTTCCTGTCCATCATTTTTATTTCTTTCTAGTTTATAATACTCTGATACTATGTACATTTTTAGAAGCCTTTTTAGAATAGAGTTGGAAATTATTAGACAGTGGCTCAGCTGGTAAAGAATCCACCTGCAATGCAGGAGACCTAGGTTTGATCCCTGGGTTGGGAAGATCCCCTGGAGAAGGGACAGGCTACCCACTCCAGTATTCTTGCCTGGAGAATTCCATGGACTGTGCAGTCCATGGGGTCACAAAGAGTTGGACAAGACTGAGTGACTTTAATTTTCACATAGACTAAAAATAAAACTTTTCATGAGTTTGGATTGTGTCAAATAGTAATTTAAGACAACAATTTAAATATTTTGTTTTAAAACTTCTATAATTATGAGCTGTATGAAGAAGAGAAATTAAAAAAATAATTTACATGTATTTACTAACTTGGTAAGATATTTGAATCTAATAACTATTTTAAGGTTACATCAGTTTTTAAATGTACTAATTTTATTCCATATATTTTGAGATTCAAACTTAACGGTATATTTAGAGGTCACTATAACTGAAGCATCTGAAGATGATTATGAATATGAAGAGGTAATTTGTTCATTTTATGTATTTTTTCTGTAAATTCATTACTGTCATTCCTGTGAAATATTCATTTTATTTTTCATTAAACTTTTTTTCTCAGTGATAACCACGTTTTCAAGTGAATGTAGCTAATCACATAGTTAGAATGAGATCTGAAAATTGTATTTAAAAATTTAGATAGGTTAACACATCTGGCTCTTTTGATTTCCCTGTTAATTGTTTTCAGAGTCAGCCTCTCATCACCTTCCTTATGGATCCATACTAAAGTCTGTCATGTCTGTCTAGCAGGTGTTCCCTGTCATCCACTCTGCCCTTGGCAGGGTTTCCCAGATTCCTACTACCTTCACGGAGCATAGATCCTGTGCTTCCTTTCAACTTAGCTATACTTCCATCTAATAGTTACTGCCTCAGACCTTTCCTTTAATTCATTGTTCCAATGGAACCTATCATTACATCTGAGACTATGAGGACAGAGTCACTCTAAGATGACAGAAGCTGTAAAGGAAACTGTGGAAGCAAGCCTGGAAGTTGTGGCCTGGGCAAGCAGGAGGCATTTTGCTACTGGAAAAGTGGAGTTAATATTAATACACACCACATGAAATACATTAATAAATGTAACAGGCTTAAAGCTGTGATCAACACATAAGAAGCATGCAATAAGTGTTTACTTTCATTAATGTCATAGAGTCAATTGCATTCTTCCAAGAGCTTAACATTCAGACTTTAAAAAAAAATATTAGACTTAATTTACTAGAGATTTGCAGTTGCTAGTAGTTATGGCTACAGTCCATGGGATCACAGAGTCAGACATGGTTTAGTGACTAAACAACAAATGGAAAGTAATGGTGGAGAAAATCTGCAATGAGGAAAGGTTGGTAGCATTTAGAAGGCCTAGCTTTTTTTTAGCAGATTTTTTTTTTTTTCAGTAGAGTTGTTAGACTACATTTGCCAGTACAGATAAAAGAAATTGCCCATAGCTAATATCAAGTTAGAAGTAACACTGAGTGATGTTTATAAGGAAATCAGAGGGCTCCCTACTTGTTAGTTGTTAATTTTTCTTAGGTCTTCAGAATGACACAGTGTCTTACATAAAGTATATTTCTTTGATCATTTGTTTTGTGAGGAAAATTTATTATCTAAAATGAAATAAGGTATTTTATATTCCTCTAACTCTTTCTATCCTTATCTTTCTCTGTGATTTAGATACCAGATGACAATTATAGCATTCCAGAAGGTGAAGAAGATCTGGCAAAAGCAGTTCAGATGGTCCAAGAACAGGCTGCAGATACCCAGATTTTGGTGAGAATTTTGAACACAACCATGGCCTACAGTTTAACAAAGATCTTTTCCATGTGAAGTTTTGAAAGTCATTTAAGCTATAAGTTCTTCACTTACTAGATGCAGCTCTATCACCTAATGTCCTTTTCATTTCTATTTCTTTATCATCAAACCTTTACTTTTAGTACATAGTGGTATTTACTCTGCCTTGCATCATCACTTTCCACATGGTGGTCACTTTTGCATGACTTTGCAACAAGTGACACTTTCTTTCAGAACTGTCTTTAAGCTCAGTGAGGTTTAACAAGGATTTTCAACACTTGCACAGAGTTTGTTATTGTATACATGTGCTGCAGTCTATTTTGTAGGCATCTGTGTCTTTTTTTTTTTTATGGAAGTATTTGGATCACAGGGAATGCTTGATATATTATGTTTTTTTTTTTCTTATGAGGCCTATGAACTCATTTCGCTAGAGAACATGGTGGATGCTTTCTAATTATAATACCACCAATTAACAGTACATAGAATGATAGCTTTACTGTAAAATTGAAAATTCAATTAAAATTGACAGTAATTTAATGATGATAGAAATGTATTTGTAAAGTGCTACTAATGCTAATTAATACTAAAGTCATGCTAGTACTAATTAAGAAGATGGCTTTTCCTCAAAAATGAAACCTTCCTGTGAAATGTGGAGGAAATTATTATACTCTTATTTAGGTGCTGATTTGGCTTCCTTAGTGCAAAATAATATGGGATAGACTTCACTGCATATTCTGCCCTGTGTCAGTCCTGTATTTTGTAGATTTCCTCAGCTGAGAAATCCAGTAACTCCTTTCCAACATGTCTGTCCATTCAAAATTGAAAAATGCTGAAGAGCAGAATTTCTTGAATCCAGGATTAATTATATTCTAAGTGGAGGGCTTTAGCTTATAGTAAACTCTATTCTCTAATGTATCCTATGGATATAGTTCCTTCTCTTGCTGCTGCTGCTTACTCGCTTCAGTCGTGTCCAACTCTGCGATGCTATGGACTGCAGCCTGCCAGGCTTCTCTGTCCATGGGATTCTCCAGGCAAGAATACTGCAGTGGGTTGCTATTTCCTTCTACAGGGGATCTTCTTGACACAGGGATCCAACCCGGTCTACTGCGTTGTTGGCAGAGTCTTTACTGCTGAGATACCAGGGGAGCCCCATAGTTCCTTCTAGGTAGACATAAAGTAAAGTCTGCTACACAGACTTTATTAGTATGTTAGATATCTACATGCAGTAATTTATAGGTAAATTTTAAAATTTTGAATGATGAGCAGTGGATAAACATATCAGTTGCATAATATGTATTGCTCATCATCTTCCTTCTTGCTTTTTACATCAAGTTAGTGAGTGAAAGTCACTCAGTCATGTCAATCCATGGAATTCTCTAAGCCAGAATACTGGAATGGGTAGCCTTTCCTTTCTCAAGGGGATCTTCCCTACCCAGGGATCAAACCCAGGTCTCCCACATTGCAGGTGGATGCTTTATCAGCTGAGCCACAAGGGAAGCCCAAGAATATTGGAGTGGGTAGCCTATCCCTTCTCCAGTGGATCTTCCCGGCCCACGAATCGAACACGGGTCTTCTGCATTGCAGGTGGATTCTCTGTCAACTGATTTATCAGGGAAGCTTCATCATTAAGTTGAGGAGCATTAAAAAAATACTTTATGTACTACTCCTTTATAGTGGTACCTGATAGCAAAGATGTCTAACACAATGATTGACACATAGTAGGGACTCAGTGTATAGCAGTTAAATAAATGAATGAATGGATAAATGACTCATTGAATGAAAAAATTATGACCCAAAATATAATTGTATTTTTGTGTCTGTTATTATGCTAGAAGTTGTTTTTAAATCCAAAGATAAATCCAAGAAGGGCAATTGGGGAATAAATTCAACGTCATAGCTGTTATATCTTCTGAACTAAATATCAGTAATTCTCTCATCAATTTCTCAAAAGCTAACTCAAACTCCTAACTTTGCAGGAGTTAACTTTCTAGATTTATGACATATTTATAGCTGATTGATGGTCTTTTAAGTTTTTATCTGTTTTTTTGAGCTCTTTAGAGAAATATTACTATGTAGAAAATTCACAAAAATTTCCTTTAGGCATTTAAAATTATATATGGATTTATATTGTGATAAGCATCCCAGTTTTATATTTATAATTTGGTTTTTGTTTTTATAGTATTTTGTCTTCAAAAACTAACTTTGAGTTGTGCCATGGGCTTTCTGTTTTAAGAATATTTATTGTTTATGAAACCAGCTTCCTTTTGTTATGATTTTATTACATCTGTTTATGATCAGCATATATTTTCTTCTATGTTAGAGGATAGCAGTAGTCCCAATTCAATGAGGACTTTCAGAATTTTTATTAAAGTTTGAAAATAAAACATGAACATTACTACTAGGATGTTGAATATATTTGAAATTATTAAAAAGTTGAAATTTGGAAGTAATGTAAATAGCTTTATTTGTTAAAAATTAACAAGGATAATTTATTGAAGAGTTGACATTTAAATTAATTCTTTTAATTTTCTTTAAACCTTGGTAATATGTATTTTATATATATATATAAAACTATATATATTTGAGAATTGATACATGTTTTATTTCATAAACTTTGAACTTTCTGTTCTATACAATATCAGTTTCCTTGATAGGTATAATGGTTCTAAACTCTGAAATAAAATATAGTTTTATTATATTTAGAGTGATTAATGGAAACAATTAAGAAGATAGGAAATGTTATTAATCTATAATGAATATGTCAATTGTTTCTTGAAACTGAAGTCTTTTTTCTAAGTATACATGTAAGTAGAAATAAGAATAGACACACATACACACATATATTCTTTAGAAATATTTGTATGTAATTTTATGAAAAAAGGTCTACTTACATTCAAGCTGGGTTTTCCCCTCTACAGCATGAGCTTTCGTTTTAGCATATTATTGCCATTTGTGGGGGGTAATTCTTTAGCTGTTTTGGTTTTTGGTTTTTTGTTTAGCTAGTGTTGGAGGTGCAGTCTCAAAGGTCATTTTTTTGGCCATAATTCTATAATAATATAATTTTTATAAAATTATAATTTTGATCTTTAAAGATGACATTAGCAAGGTTCCTAAATCATGTGATTGTTAAATTTCCTGACATCATCTTTCCATCTCCTCTAAGAATATGAGATATTTCTCTGAAATAGTGTTTGTGGGAGGCTAATTAGCTGAACAAAACTACTATACTGTTTAACATATTTATCAATAGTTCTCAAAGAATTTTATTCTAAGATATTTTCCTGTATATTTATTCAAAAATACTATCAAATATGTAAACATGTGGACCTGGTGGGGTTCTAGTAAACTTTACTTATGAGAAAAGTTAACTCACCCCTGATCTAGTTGATAGAGTTATTTATTTCCATTACGAAATAGGAGTACAAGGGTGCTCATTTGTGCATAATTTCTTCCATAGTGTTTCTAAAAATCAAGGTACCAAAACCACATTTCTTTTTATAATGATAAGTAAAAGAATTAAGCAATCCATACTTTTTTTCTTTTTTTGAGTGTGTTATGTACTATTGTTAGGGCAAGCTGACCTCCTTATTGTTTCTTGGACAGTCCAATCACAGTCATGTCTGCCTTTGTACTTGCTGATGCTATAACTGGAACACCTCTTCTCTAGATATATGTTCACACGTCACTTGCTCAATGTAATCTTTCTTCATCATTGCTACATACATAGCAGACCAGCTCCACACATGTATCTGATCTATACGTGGCTTTCCCTCACTTCAACCTTCTGCTTTTACCACCAGGCACTTAGTATCATCGGCGATACTGTATATTTTTAATTTAGTTACTCATTTTCTGTCACATTCACTTGATTATTAGTTATAAGGACTGAGTCTTATCTGTTTTCATCACTGCTTTATCCCTAGTGATTAAAATAGTTCCTGGATGTAATATTCAACAAAATTGTTTAAAAAGTGAATGAATGAATGAATGTAAGGCCTAGCTGTACAATTAAAGCTTTGAAAATTTTTAAATAAATAATTTCACTTTAAAATTTTAGGAGCAGAAAACAGTCTTTTCTCCAAAGCATACAGTACCTGAAGCAATAGAAGACTTTCTTTGCAATTTCCTGATCAAAATGGGAATGACCAGAACTCTTGATTGCTTTCAGTCTGAATGGTAAATAATTAAGTAGATAAATAGTTTTCTAGAAATACTAACATTATTTAACACGTATACTTTTAATCATCTCAAAAGACTTTGAGTGACTGAGCTTATGTAAAATGAAAGAGCTGGATAGAAGCTTTTTCCATCACTGCCACTGAAACCACAGCACAAACACATACACAGTCAGGATATCAGTTTCAAAGAAGTTTTAAATTAAATCTCTCTTCTAAATACTCAAATTTAAGTGATTCTCAAGAATCAAGTAAATGGAACATCTCTTGGAGTTATATAATCCAGGGCTACTTAATGAAATGTTTAAAAAATATCTTTTACATAATTACAAGAGTATTGTTTCCTCTGTAAGACACATCCTGCTAACAGTACTACTTTGCTTGTTTTGCTTAGAGTGTAATGCCCTGCTTTTCTTTACTCACACAACTGATTCTTTTTCTATAAATGTCCCTTCATTTATAATTAGGTGAAACTGCATTGTCAGATGATACCGACACAAGGCTTTCTTGTTATAACTGAAAATTTTAATAACTTATTGTTATGAAAATCAGCAGGCATACTGTCTTTATTCCTTCGCTATAGCGATAATGTTATCAGGCATGTTTTTGGCCTCCTAGCATTCTTTAAAAAAATATTATTAAATAATTGGATAATAAATGTTTATGTTTTTTTAAAAGTCATTGCATATTATAGAAAGAAGGAATAATATATATAAAGTTGTTTATGGTGTTTTGGAGTTCAATCCTATAATAATTTTAAATACAAGGCACAATTTATTAATTTCTACTAATCCAACTTTGATTTAATTTTTATATTTTGCTGTTTTGGTTCGAATCTACAGAGACCATTCATATAGAAGTAATCAGTTTCATTACTTTAAATTGCATGTCTAGTGTTAATAAATTTAATGAGGAGAGCCATTTTCCCTAATACAGTTTAAAAAAAAGATCAGGTTTGATGGTAGAAAAATAATACTCTTCTTAGTAAATCTAGAAATTGTGTGAATGATTTTTATAATAATGTCCCTATAAAATAATTACAAATGTATTAGAGAATATATTTTTGTAAGAGTAGATAGATGCTTAATTTGCATTACTAATGAAGTGATTAATGTAGTTCAGTTTCCTATTTTTTTTCTAAAGATATGGGTTTAGGATATGTAGTGCTTACTTGTTTCGACAAAGTATGAAATGATTCCCTTGGAGAAATCTGAAACAAAGTATACTCTTAATTAGGTGTTTGTTGCCATATTATCCTTTTAGATTTAGCAATTTGAATTGAGATGAAATTTCAGAAAAGTGCAATAATATTAAGGTTTATAGAAACCCTAAGTAAGCATATCATTTATTGTAATATTATGATTTTAAAGTAAAATTTGTATAAATATCTCTTCATTATTTGGGTTTAGTAATACTGTGGTTCAACTAATTTTATTCTGATCCCTAGCTGCCAGTTTGTAATGAGATTGCAAATTATTTGTAATGAGATTATACTGTATTGGATATTTTTATTTCAAATAAAATATGTTTTACTTTGATCAGAAACCTTTATTTATAATGCATAGTAAGGCTATGGGAATGTGTGCTTAGTAACTCAGTTGTGTCTGACTCTTTGTGACACCATGGACTGTAGCCTGCCAGGCTCCTCTGTCCATGGGGATTGTCCAGGCAAGAATACTGGAGTGGATTGCCATGTATATTATTTTTATAATTTCTTATTATGGGGATGAACACTTGTAATTTATCATTTCTATAAATTCATTTAATCTTAGAAAAGGTGATGAAACAAGGTTTCCCTCTTGTTGATTTGTAAAATAAACCCACAAAAAGCAAACAAACAAAATTCCAAAACCCAAAACACCTGGGCAGTAGAATTTGATTTATGTTTTTTCATTCTTCAAACGGTAATTACGTTAAGTCCATTAAATCTGGGGTCAGCAACTAAGACCCTGGGGCCAAATCTCACCTGCCTCCTGTTTTGGTAAATAAAATTTTACTGAAGCACAGCCATGACCTATCTTTTAGGTATTATCTGTTTGTCTGTGGTTGCTTTCATACTACTATGTATAACAGCAAAGTTAGTGACAACAGAGACCATACGGCCCTGAAAGCTTTTCTTTTCCCCCAAAATTCTAAATGTTTATTTTATGGCCCTTTACACAAAAAAATATTATACATGTATCTATATAGATATATGTATGTGTGTGTGTGTGTGTGTGTGTGTGTGTGTGTGTGTGTATAAAATATTCTATGAACCACGAAAAGTCTATACTGTGGGTTTAGTCAGTAATATTTTTATGACCATTTAGAAGTGCTCTGTGAATAATGATTATTTCCCTGGGGGCAAAATTAAAGTGTTACAGTGGAGAAAATATGGTAGTGCATTTTATTTACCCTGACTGAGCACATGTCAGCCATCTCCTTTCCTCCTCTGGACTGTTCTGCTGGCTGGTAACAAGGTCAGGGCTCACTCACCCACAATGTACATTCTTGCCTCTACCTTCTCTATTACCTCAAACTCACTCCAACTCTTTTTCCCTTTACAGCCAAATGTTTTTTGTAAAACAGGGACTTGATTTTCTTTCTTTAGTGATTTTTTTCTGCATTAAATAAAGCCAGTGGCTGAAAGGCAATTTAAAAAATAATAATTGGAGGCTAATTACTTTACAATATTGTAGTGGTTTTTGCCATACATTGACATGAATCAGCCATGGATGTACGTATGTCCCCCATCCTGAACCTCCTTCTCACCTCCCTCCCCTTCCCACCCCTCAGCCAATTTTATGGTCAGAAAATCCTTATGGTCCAATACTTCAGTCAGTCCTTATGTCTTCTCTTCTGAGATAAGTATAAACCACCTTCCAAATATGGATAGAAAAGTGATTTTATGATTAAATGATATATGTTGTTTGGTAAGTTTTTTCAAATAGTGAACTGTAGTCTACCAGGCTTCTCTGTCCATGGAGTTCTCCAGGCAAGAATACTGGAGTGGGTAGCCATTTCCTTCTCCAGGGGATCTTCCAGACTCAGCGATTAAATCCAGGTCTCCTCTGTTGAAGGTAGATTCTTTGCCATTTGAGCCACCAAGGAAGCCCAAATATCACTTGATCTTGATTCAATTGTCTTGAACTTTTGTATATTCAGCAGGGTTCTCTTGCTCTTTTTTGGTTTCAGATAAGATATATATCCAGATAAGATGTATTCCCTGGTGGCTCAGACAGTAAAGCATCTGCCTGCAATGCGGGAGACCCGGGTTCGATCCCTGGGTTGGGAAGAGCTCCTGCAGAAGGAAATGGCAACTCACTCCAGTACTCTTGCCTGGAAAATTCCATGGACTGAGGAGCCTGGTAGGCTACAGTCCATGGGGTCTCAAAGAGTTGGACATGACTGAGCAACTTCAAGATATATAACACATAGCACAAAACATATGACTAATAATGTGTAATATATTAATAAAGCTAAGATGTATATATGAAAATGCTGAAAATTAAATATTTTAAACATATTTAGCTCATCTATAGCAAGGTTTGTAGGGAATTTTGGTTAATAACTGTATTACTTGAAATGTTTTTTCTATGCTCTGGTTTTTTCTTTAACTATTAATTGCTACATTTAATGATTAAAACAAATTATTAACTGATTTATAAATGATTTTCTGGTGCACCTTCGTATTTCACTGAGAAAATAGAAGTTCCACAGGTCTTGTTTCCTTTCTACCAACCCACTGCCTCTGATTTCAGCATTCTCCTTCTCTTGTTGCCTGGCTGAGCCACAGACACTGTCCCTGAGGCCAGCTCTCCTCTACTGGATGCTCTCGCCTACTCAGTACATGACTCCTGCAGCTGTCCCCTCCCTCCCCGCACTGTAAAAGATTTCCCTCTCCGCTGAATCACTGCCATGAGCATACGATGTACAATAGTATGTCAAGTGTTAAAAACGTAGAAGAAGACAGAATACCCTTGACTCTACTTTCTCTTCAGGTTCATCCTGATTTCCTAGGCTCTGCTTTTAAGGTCTATCTCCTTGAAAGAGTTTGCTGCCACTTTCTCATTTCCTGCTCTCTCATTCCTACTCTAGTTTCACTTTCATCTCCATGACTATATTTGTGTGTGTGTGTGTGTGTGTGTCTTAGTCACTCAATTGTGTCCAGCTCTTTGCGACTCCATGGACTCTGGCTCATAAGACTCCTCTGTCCATCAAATTCTCCAGGCAAGGATACTGGAGTGGGTTGCTAGTCCCTTCTGCAGGGGATCTTCCCAACCCAGGAATGGAACCAAGTTTTCCCCCATTGCAGGCAGATTCTTTATCATCTGAGCCACCAGGGAAGCCCCTCCATGAATCTACTGAAACTTTTTTTCAGTGACTACATTGGCAAATTCAGTGGTTGATCCTTAGTATTGTTCCTATTCATTCTCCTTGTATCATATGTTACAGTTATTCATTTCTTACTTCTTGCAGCACTTTCTTCATTTGATCCCTCAGTCACAGTACTCTCCTGTTCTTTCACTGCTTCACTGACCCCTCTCTTTCTTAGTCTCTGTTTGGTAGTGTTTCCTCTCTTCCCAACCTAAAAACAGCCTTAGAACTTTTTTACTTTTCACTTTACAGTTGCTTCCTAACTGGCCTTTATCCAATCTTGTGACTTTAAAGTGTATCTATTTACTGATCTATCCCAGATTTAAATTTCGTGTCCTGACTTTTCCCTTAACTTTTGATGTGTACTTACAATGTTAATTTTCACTTAATTGCCTAGCAGACATAGTGCATTTAACATGGATAAAAACGGTTCCTTGATTTCTCTAAACACCAAATTCCTACTGCATTTGTTCCCATTTCACTAAATGTTTGTCTGTGGCTCAGCCAAAAACTTTGGAGTCATCCTTGATTTTCTTTTTTAACTAAAACATCATATCTGATCTGTAAGCGAATTCTGCTGGCTCCATCTTCACAGCATGTCCAGAAGGGACCCATTTCTCACAATCTCCTGCTGCCAGCTTTTGTGTAATCTGACGATCTCTCTCCTGGACTCTCGCAGCAGGTTCTCTGCATCTCCTTTTTATGCTCTAGAGTCAGTTTCTTCAGCGAGACACTAGATTAATCCTTACTAAACATAAATATGTTCAAGCGTCTCTTGTCTCTCAAAGTCTTCCAATGACTTTGGTCTGATTCAGACTAAAACCACATTCCTGTTTCTGGCTCCCTGCTGTCTTTCCTGACTTATTTCTCACCACTCTCTTTCCTGCTCACTTAGTTGGCTCCATTTCCCGATTCTCCAGATGTACTGACTTTTTGCTTTACATTGTACATGTCAGACTCCTCCTTATCTCAGGGCCTTTACACATGTTTTTCTGTCAGCCAAGAGTGCTTCTCCCCCACATGTCCACATGGCTTAGTGTCTCTTTTCCTTCAGGTCCCTGATCAAATAGTCAGTTATAGTTTCTCTGGCCACCTTAGATAAAATAGCACGTCACTTTCTACTTTCGGGTCTGTTTTTCTTATCTTGCTTTAATTCATAGAATGTGTCACCATCCATACTAGAATGGAAACTCCATTAGATAGGTAGAGGCTTAGACATTTTTGTTAATTTCACTGGTGTCTGGACTAGTGCCTGGAGCATAGGAGTTGTTAAATTATATTTTATGCACCATGATGGTATTAATACTTAGCATTTCATTTTAAAAATATATTATGAATATTGACATTTTAGTTTAAAAAGTAACATTGCCACTTATTACTATAAATATTCCCTTACACTTAACTTTTTGGAATGTACGTAAGTTAAACCAATTTATTAGAAAGAAACAATATGAAGTCTTTTGTTTGATTTTATCCTAGGTATGAGTTAATACAGAAGGGAGTAACTGAACTTAGAGATGGTGGGATTGTTCCAGATGTCTACACCCAGAACATGCTTTTAGAAAATGAGAACAAAATTTTGAAGAAAGATTTGAAGCACTATAAACAAGCAGCTGAGTATGTTATTTTTTTAATGACTTTTTTTTTTCTATTTTGGACTAAATGAAAATAAGGCTTGAATTTGCCACTATGTGGATGGTGGTTAATGCACCAGAGCTTTAGTTCTGGAGAACTGAATTATATTTAAATTCTAGTTGGAAAGAATGTGAAAGGCTTCACAAGCAACTTAATTGAACAGATGAGCAGAACACTCACAACTGTACTTCGCCATCAAGAGTGGGATGAGGGGGGTTGTGCAGGAGGTTGTTAATTTGCTACTTAACATTGGCTACCTGCAGGAACCCAGGTCTCCTGCATTGCAGGAGGATTCTTTACCAGCTGAGCTGCAAGGGAAGCCCAAGAATACTAGACTGGGGCCTTTCCCTTCTCTAGGGGATCTTCCTGACCCAGGAATTGAACCGGGGTTTTCTGCATTGCAGGCGGATTCTTTACCAACTGAACTATCAGAGAAGCCCAGTTCTTTTCACTTGGATTTTCATTTGCTTCCTTATGTATTTTGAAAGTCATATGGTTTGTGGAAATCTTCCCCCATGAGAGTAAGCTGATTTCTGAAATAATAGTAAAATTGTAGAAAAAACTAGAGGAAGAAAGAGCCTCATGGACTGTAGCCTGCCAGGCTTCTCTGTCCATGGAATTTTCCAGGTAACAATACTGGAGCAGGTTACCATTTCCTTCTCCAGGGGATCCTCCCAACCCAGGGATTGAAGCCACGTCTCTTATGTCTCCTGCATTGGCAGCCAAATTCTTTACCACTAGTTCCACCTGGAAGCCCCAGTGTACTCTTAGTAGAGGAATTTCAGTATTTGAAAATTCCCCAAAGAAAACTGTTATTTTGTAATTTTGTAGCATGAATTTATGCACAGTGGAGAAACTTAATAGAAAGCAAATCTCTCTGCAGGTTTCTCTCATTCTAAAATTAATGAAAGACAAGCAATTTTTTTGGCAAATAGATTTAGATAAATGGGCAGTGTTATTCTGGCAAAGACAAATATATGAATGTGTTGACTTGAGGTGAATCTACTCATCTAAGACAATGTTAGATGAAAAATCAATACTTAGATATGGAGTAGAGACAGTTTATGCTTTGTTCATTAATTTTTATTAAACATTTAAAGAAGGGTTTCTCTGTTAAAAGAATATTAAAACAAAAAATTAGATAAACAGAACTACCATATAGGAATGTAGTATTTCTAAGAACTTTGCAAAAAAAGTTTAAAGAAACAAGACTGTATTGCAAATGGAAGGAAACATTTAAAATAAGCTTCTACTTTTGAAAGGTGGCAGTAAATAAAAATAATCTGTGTGATTGTTTATTCAGTCATTATATGCACTTGTAGAATTGTATTTTGCAAGTTATACAAATTTCATATTATCTGTGTGTGTGTTAGACACTCAGTTGTGTCTGACTTTTGTGATCCCATGGACGGTAGCCTGCCAGGCTCCTCTGTCCATGGAATTCTCCAGGCAGGAGTACAAGAGTGGGTTGCCATTTCCTCCTCCATCATATTATCTATGCATATACTATTTGGGGTTTTTGATAGAAGTATATTATCCCAGAATGATGCTACTAGAACCAGCATCCCCTCTATTCTCAGTTCCATTTCTCAGCAGTGGTTTGCATTCTTGGCTCTGACGCTCACCGTGATTCTGTATAGATGCCTAATGGGTGCACTGGGAATTTGACACAGCAGATTTTTCAGAGTGCTGCCTTTCATACTGTTTCAGATCTTGATCTCCTTTGAATTATTGCTTGAGTTTGCTAATTTCTTTTGAATAGATAGAGCCTTTTTTCTGCAGTGAGATTTGTCCCAGTAATATGAAATGATCATTTTTACTACTGGTTGTTTATTGACTATTATATGTAATAACTATAATCAAAATGATACAAACTATTACCTGTTTATATTATTAACTTAATGTTAAAAAGCATGATTTATACAGATATCACTCAAATGAAATCTTATCTCTTATTCATGTTTAGTAAAATATCAGGTTAGTAAATGTTTTTAAGATTTACATGTATTTACTAAACTATAGTTTTAGTTTCAGTGGTCTTATGGTATCTCTCAAATCTATCTCACTCTGTAGAATTAAACTTACACAAATTAGAAAAGGAAAATATTTATTTAGTTTAATCTACCTGACATGGAAAGTCTGAAGGAAAGCTGCTTGACCCTTTATAAATGCTTAACACATACAGCATTGAATGAATATTAAGCACATTGTGCTTCACAGCCCTTTGTGATGACACCTATTGCCTGTTTGTTGGATACATTCTCAGAAAATGGAGACTGACATTTTGTACAAAATTCCCAAAACTACCTCTGTCATGCTACAAGTTTGCCCCAAACTGTAAGTCTCATCACACAGGTTTTTTTTTTTTTTCTTTTTTAAGGGCTAGAGGGCATTTATTGGAAAGCACTGGAGTAGCCACAGATTTGAAGAAAGTTTCTCCCCATGCATCTTTCTTCCCATAGATAATATCTGTACAGAAAGGCCCTGAGAGGGAGGCTTCCTTGCATTTCACACAAGGCCCCACACTCTTTCCTCTGGTCCTGGCCTTGGCTGGGCGTTCATCTTCACAGTCTTCTCCTCTAGCTCCAACTTCAACAGTATCAGCCTGGAACCTATTGGCTTGGATCACACAGACATCTCGGATCAGACCCTCATCCTTGGGTCTCAGTTTTCTCATATCTTAAATGGATAGGTAGGACTAAATGTCTGAAGATTCATGAGGTTGTCGCATTCTATGGGAGACATGTCCTTTCATTCTGTATTCCTTAATGGTCTGTCGGAGGTGGACCTCAAAGCACATGACACACACCACACAGCAGGTCTCCTTACATGTGTGAGAACGTGTCTGTCTCTGCCCCAACATCCATTATAGCCCTGATCTGCCGAGAAGTGAATCCCACGGCATTTCTCAGGATCCTTGAGTCCTGGGCCAAGCCCTGGACTGGGAAAGACTTCCTTATGATGCAGATGAGGTTGGGGAGATTTTTCTCCAAAGGCACATCACACAGGTGTTTCAGTTTGATTTGTGAGGATATTTTCCCAGTAACGATTAAGTGCTAAACATGGGTTTCTCTTTAAGGAGTTTACATTAAAGTTTACTGTTTAAAGATTAAGCCTATTTCTTAAAGCAAAATGAAAGTGAAGTCACTCAGTCGTGTCTGACTCTTTGCGACCCCATGGACTGTAGCCTACCAGGCTCCTCCATCCATGGGATTTTCCAGGCAAGAATATAGTGTCAAAAGCTAATAATAATAATTAATATTTAATATGTAAAGAGAGTCAGGTTACAGATGTGTTTTATGTTATCTTGATTAAACGAGTAGCATTTAGTGATATATCTGGAAAAATCAGCAAAATCATATAAGTATGAGCTTAATATTTATCTAGGGGAAATTTGCCATGGAAAGAGTACTGTACTAAAAGTTCACATACCTGGCTTCCAATATTCTGCTACTTATTAACTCAGTTTCCTTATTGTTATATTGGGAATAATTATGCCTAATATTATTAACTCCTAGGGAGTAATGTGATAATTAAACAAGACAGTCTACATTAAAGAGCTGTGTAAATCACAAAGTGCTTTGAAAATGTCAGCTATTATTATCAATATCTCTAAAGGCTGTCATCCCTAGATTTTTAAAAATTATCACATCATTATTATTTTTGAAATCGGCAATGATGAAGCATGAGGAAAAAATGAAAAGGGAAAATATTTCACTGTAAAATAATTGAGTTGCTATAATTAAAAAAGAAATTGTCTTTTTCTCTGTTATAAGCAATGGCAGTCTTGGAACAGAGGCTTTCCCTTGTTTGCTACAAATGTAGATTATCTTTTAAGATGTAAAATTTGGTGTATGGTGTATCTGTATGTATAGTGGTGGATGTCTACCAGACTTACCGTGATTATTTTGCAATATATGTAAACATCCAGTCAGTATATTATACAGCTGAAACTGATATAATGTTATGTGTCAATTATATATTGATATGAAAAAGTTTGAGACAAAACTGCTTGGAAAATTACTTTATAGGTGTTTTTAAGGGAATAATAACATTATTAAAAAGGTTCATAGTTATATTGAATATATTAATATTGCATACTAGATACTGGAGAGGAATGATATGAGTATTAGTTTGACATTCTTTGTTGGAAGATTAGAATCTAATTGTACTTTTATATTGAAATGTGGCCCAATTGTTATTTTTTGGTTATTTTATTTACTTATTTTTTTGCTGTGCTGGGTCTTCATTGCTGCATGAGCTTTTCTCCAGTTGTGATGAGTGGGAGGCTGCCCTCTAGTTGTGGGCTTCTCATTGTAGTGGCTTCTCTCGTTATGGAGCAGGGTCTCTAGGGCACACGGGCTTCAGTAGTTGTGGTACGTGGGCTCAGTAGCTGCAGCTCCCAGGCTCTAGAGCACAGGCTCACTACATGTGGCACATGGGCTTAGTTGCTCTGTGGCATGTGGGATCTTCCCGGATCAGAGATCAAACTTGTGTGTGTCCCGCATTGGCAGGTGGATTCTCTACCACTGAGTCACCAGGGGAGCCCCAAGAAATATTTTAAGTTCAGAGGTCTAGAATTGAAGTGACCTCTCTCATATTTGCAGAAAAAATGTTAGTTGTATGAACACTAAAAATATCACTTAGAGATATCTTTCACAGTTAGACATTATTTCATAAACCTTGTTTTATTTGGTAGCTGACCTGCCACACTATTCACCTCAATCTGAGGTGAATAAAAAATTACGGATTTTATTGATTCGAAACCTTGATTTTGTTTTGTATCTTGGCTAGCATTTTGTGTCTCTTGCTAATAATGAATAATGTAGATGAGTGGTCTAGGGACCTTCTAGGCACCAGGAAGTGGTTTCGTGGAAAACAAGTTTTCAGTGTACCTGTTGGGGTTGGAGGGATGGTTTCGGGATGATTCAAGTGCATTACATTTTTTGTGCACATTGTTTCTGTTTTTATTGCATTAACTCCACCTAGATCATCAGGCATTAGATCCCAGAGGCTGGAGACCCCTGATGTAGACATTGCAACTATTCTTAATTGGATGTGTTACTACTAAAAGCCACATTGGACTTGTACTTAATACTCTGCAGTTTGGCTTTCACCCTGACTATTCTAGTCAAGTGTGCACCCTATTTTTCATTCTTCTCCTCCCTCCCATGCTGTGAGAATATGCTTTTCTGCCTCCTCCTTCTGCCTCACAGACAAGCTTACCTTCATGCTGTTTAAGCTCTCTAAGGTGTGTTGTCCAATGAGATGGCCACTAACTACATGTGGATGTTGACAGAACATGTTGAATCAGGTGACAGTAGGTGCTATGCAGAAAAAGAACACAAGTAAAGGAGACAAATAAATGACACATGCTTTATACAGGATAGTGAGAGAAGTCCTCTCAGTTATCTGGAAAAATTGAAGGAGAAGGCCATGTGTCAACTTGGGGAAAGGGAATTCCAGGCAGAAGGAAAAGGAAATACAAAGAACCTATGTTGGAGACAGCTTAGTTTGTTGGAGGATAAGTAAGGTGACCATAGTGACTAGATCCATTGCGTAAGTGGTAGAGGCTTTTGTTAGAATTTTCTTTTTTTTCTCTAAGTGGGATGCGAGGCTAATGGATAGTTTTGAGGAGAATCATAATATAAAGTGGCTCCAGTATGGAAAGTAGACTGGATGGAGGGACATAATGAAACTAGGGAGAACATTATATCCTGCATAATCTTATAGGCTGAATTATCTTGTTACTACATAATAATGAGTCAGACCAGCTCCTTATGAAACAATTAGGTCCTTGAAAGGAACACATATGTAGTTATCAAATTCTTCATTACTTACTGACTCCAGTCAAACTTTTACTCAGGATGGATAATAATATCAGGTCAGGTATTAAGGATAGAGTAGCACAAGTGCATGCTGTCTGCTTCTTACTAGTTATAAAAATATAATTATCTCTCAGATTTCACATATGTGAGTGGGGTGACATTATCCTTGAGGGCATCATTTTAAAGTGTTTAACCCAGTATCTATCATATGATAAGTGCTCAGTAAGGTGGCTCAGCTGGTAAAGAATTCACCTGCAAAGCAGGAGACCTGAGTTCGATCCCTGGGTTGGGAAGATCCCCTAGGGAAAGGCTACCCATTCCAGTATTCTGACCTGGAGAATTCCATGGACTGTATAGTCCATGGGGTTACAAAGAGTCAGACATAACTGAGTGACTTTCACTTTCAGAAGGATTAAATCAATATTCTGTATTAAAACATCCTTTTTTTCCCCTGTTTTCAGAACACTCATTACAGTTTATATATATATATGTATATGTTTTATTTCCTTATTCATTTTGTTTATACATCTGAGAGATAAAGATTGTGCTTGTCTTATTCATCACAGTGTAATGAGGATTGTATCTAGTACACAGTATTATTAAGTGGGTGGAATAGCATTATCATCTTCATCAACTTTATTGTTAGCAGCGTCAGTAATACTGAAGATAGACCCAAGAGTAGTATCTTTTCCAGAAGTCAGATATAAGGCAATTTATTTGTTTGTTTACATATATTGTTTTGAATTCTAAACAAATATCAATTATATAGAAAGTAAACAAAATAGAATAATGAACCTCATGAGGCAGACAGTTTCAACACTTATCAACTTTCTGCCGTTATTTCGTTTCCACCCACACTCTACCCCACATTCTATTTATTATTTTTATCATTTTTCTGAGTTCTAATTTATATAAATTGAAATGTGCATATCTTAGCTACATGATTTTGACAAACAAATGAAGTCTTATAACCTCCCAACTCATAATATAGAACACTGCTGTCTATCCAGGGATTTCTTTTGTGTCTCTCTGTCATTCCCTGCCCTGGCAATTAATGTTCTGATTTTATTTTCCATTTTAGATTAGTTTTGCCAGTTGGAGAACTTCATAAATGGAATCACAAAATGTTCATTTCTTTGTGTTTGGCTTCTTCTGCTCATCTAAAGTCTGTAAAATTTATCTGTGATATTTTCATTTATGAGTAATTTGTTCCCTTTTATTGCTAGTTCAGTTCAGTCGCTCAGTTGTGTCCGACTCTTTGCGACCCCATGGACTGCAGCATGCCAGGCTTCCCTGTCCTCCACTGTCTCCCGGAGTTTGCTCAAATTCATGTCCATTGAGTTGGTGATGATATCTAAATTATTTATTGCTACAGTAGTGTCCTATTGTATAGTGTATACCAGGATTTATTTATTATCCTTTTTCTATTGAGTTGTTTCCAGCTATAGTTATTGTGAATGATACTGCTATGAGTGTTTGTGTACAAGTCTTTTTGTGAAAGTGTGTTTTCTTTCTTTTTGGTAAAAGCTTACTGTTCAGTGGCTAAGTCATATTTCTTTGTGATCCCATGGACTGCAACATGCCAGGCTTCCCTGTCCTCCACTGTCTCCCAGAGTTTGCTCAAATTCACGTCCATTGAGTCGGTGATTATATCTAACTATCTCATCCTCTGCTGCCCCCTTCTCCTTTTTGCTTTCAATCTTTCCCAGCATCAGAGTCTTTTCCAATGAGTTGACTCTTTGCATCAGGTGGCCAAAGTATTGGAGCTTCAGCTTCAACATCAGTTTTTCCAATGAATATTCTGGGTTGATTTCCTTTAGGATTTACTGGTTTGAGAATGTAATTTTATAAAGGGTAGATGTTTAAGAAACTACTAGTCCATTTTCCAGCATTCAAGTTGAGCCATTTTACATTCTCAAAAGAGATATATGAGAGCTCTAATTGCTTCACATTGTCAGACTTTTAAATTTCAGCCATTCTTCATGGGAAATAAATGGGGAAACAGTGGAAACAGTGTCAGACTTTATTTTGGGGGGCTCCAAAATCACTGCAGATGGTGATTGCAGCCATGAAATAAAAAGACACTTACCCCTTCGAAGGAAACTAATGACCAACCTAGATAGCATATTAAAAAGCAGAGACATTACTTTGCCAAAAAAGGTTGGTCTAGTCAAGGCTATGGTTTTTCCAGTAGTCATGTATGGATGTGAGAGTTGGACTGTGAAGAAAGCTGAGTGCTGAAGAATTGATGCTTTTGAACTGTGGTGTTGGAGAAGACTCTTGAGAGTCCCTTGGACTGCAAGGAGATCCAACCAGTTCATCCTAAAGGACATCAGTCCTGAGTGTTCATTGGAAGGACTGATGCTGAAGCTGAAACTCCAATACATTGGCCACCTGATGCGCAGAGTTGACTCATTGGAAAAGACCCTGATGCTGGGAGGGATTGGGGGCAGGAGGAGAAGGGGATGACAGAGGATAAGATGGCTGGATGGCATCACCGACTTGATGGACATGAGTTTGGGTGGACTCCGGGAGTTGGTGATGGACAGGAAGGCCTGGCGTCCTGTGATTCATGGGGTCGCCAAGAGTCAGACACGACTGAGCGACTGAACTGAACTAAACTGAGTGGTTGTATAATGACAACTTGTAGTTTTGATATTCATTTTCCTAATGACTAATGATACTGATAACTTTTTTTCTGTGCTTATTGGCCATTCATCCATCCTGCTTTCTGTCTTAGTCTTTTGCCTGGTTTTTGTTGCATTAGTTGTCCTATTTGTGAGTTGTAAGAGTTCTTTATATATTGGATACAAATCCTTTGTCAGAATATTTTGAATATGATGCTTTCTGTGTAAGTCTTTTGCCTGTTTTTTTTGTTGCATCAGTCATTCTATTTGTGAGTTTTAAGAGTTGTTTATATATTTTGGGTACAAATCCTTTGTCAGAATATTTTGAATATTTTTCTAGTTTATGGCTCAATTCTTCAATTTCTTAATGGTGTCTTTGGATGAGCAGAAGTTTTAAATTTTGATAAAGTCTTAATTTATCTTTTTTAGAATACTGCTTTTGATATTTTGGCTAAGATACCATTGCCTACTTCCAGGTTGAAGAAATATTCTCTTCTAAAACATCTAAAGATTTAGAACTTGTATTTTCAGCCTACTTTAATTTTTGTACGTTCTGTGTGATAGGAGCTAGAGATTAATTTTCTTTTCAATAAACATTCATTATTCCATAACAACTCTTAGAAAGAGTTTTCATTCTTCATTGAATTTCTTTGGCATTTTTGTTGAAAATCACTTTCACCCTATAATTAATGGGTCTATTTCTATATTCTATTCCATTCACCTATTTATTTATCCTTATGCTAATGCTAATACCACACTCTTGATTGCTGCAAGTTTAAGTTCTTAAAGTCAGATAGCTTAGTCTTCCAACTTTGTTTTTCTTTTTAAAGATTGCTTAACTATTCTAGATTCTGTATTTTCATATAAATTTTAGATTCACTTAGTCAGTTTTTATTGAAAGACTGGGGTGGCATTAGGATTAAGATTGAGTTCAATCTGTTAAAATTTGGGAAGAATGTGTATGTGTGTGTATACACATATATATATATATATATATTTTTTTAATTTATTTTTATTAGTTGGAGGCTAATTACTTTACAATATTATAGTGGTTTTTGCCATACATTGACATGAATCAGCCATGGATTTACATGTATTCCCCATCTCGATCCCCCCTTCTGAAAGATACACATATATTTTTATATCCATACATTTTAGGGGGATGGATTGATGTATTCATATGTTTTAGTGTTCTATTTGTATATCTCATTCCAGTTATTAGATTATCTTAAATACTGTATATTTGTGAAGAAGTTTAATATTTGTGCCTTTTACATCTAATTATCTAATATATTCAGTTTTTGTTACATTATGAGCTCCATATAGTAGGGAATTGTCTTGTCCTCAGTATATACTCAGGTCTTATAGCTGTGCCTGACTAATATGAGTGGCTTATGTGAATGTATGTTTTAACATTTTGGCACTTTAGTTAAGTTTCTAATAATTTTTCGAGTAGTTGATGATTTTTGCCTCTTTCATAGTATTCCTTAGGAGTAGGCATCCTTTCCCTTTTATGATGGTAGTTTAAATAACTTCCTGAGGAGCTAAGTCTTGCTTATTTAGAATACTGTCTTCCTTTGCTGGGCTTTTATGTTAAGAAAATACAATGCAGACCAGAAAAGATTTATTGAGAGTCCTAAAGATTAGGCAGGAATAATACTGACTGGAATGACTAAATAGAAGATAAAAATCTACCATTTTAAAAGTAATAAAATGCTTGATTTTATCTTCTGTCAGAAAATATGGACATAAGGAAAATTAATGGCTATTAATATTAAGAAAACATTAGGTGCTTTACTAATAGACCCTAATTTCACTTACAAAATTCACGTCTATGAAAGGTCAGAGAGTACCCAGCTTTTCTGAAGACCTATTTAATTTAATGACTTTCAGAAACACACACTGTGGATAAAGATAGTAATGGAGCCCATAAAATTTCATGCTTTAGTTTTTAGGTAATTGCTTATTAAATTAAGAAGGTATTTTTTCCAGACATGGGTCTATCCCTGTCTGTTTTTGGTTAAAAATATAATGAAAGTTTGCATCTAATATAGTTGTGTGGCATTTTTACCATCTGACAATTATCCCAATATTAATTGTAGTGGGTTAAAGCCTGGTGGGCTGCCGTCTACGGGGTCACACAGAGTTGGACACGACTGATGTGACTTAGCAGCAGCAGCAAACTAATTTATTTCTAACCAATTGAAGAGAATGCAATAGTTGGTAATTTTACTGTTATCAAAAATCACTTTGATTCAAGTTTACATGTGAGAAAAATACACAACAAAGATGGCCTACTTTGATCGGTTCATGGAAACCAGGAAATGTTTATATGGTAACTTGTGCCAAATTATGGAAACAATAACTCAACAAATCTATTGTTAAATGGTCATTATATTACTGGGAACATTCAGCTAAAAATAACTTTTTAGAGTACACTGTTAAATTACATTTATATGTTAAACATGGAGTTTTGGGGACAGTGCTTTTTTAGTGTGAAAAATATGAGTATCTTGCTATTTTATATTTTATTTACATATTTTGATTTGCTGCTTTCCTGAAATGGATAAGTTAAATAGTTATTCTGTGATCTCATTAAGAAAAAGCATTTAAGTAGTGTGTTCTTTATGAACAAATCTAAATAGAATGTTTCACTAAATATCAAGTTCATTGTACTTGAAATAGAATTTCTATATTTTGTATCTGTCTTAAGAAAACTTTTCTTTTAAACACAAAGATGCTGTACTAATATAATGAAAAAAATACAAGATAGTTTAAATATTTATTGCATATATGATTATTTCAAACTTTACTTTTTAGTACAACTTCTATTTTTCTTTTATTAAGCAGCTGGGCAGTAGAAAGTTCATAATAGGAGAAGCATCACCATGAAATGAATTTAAATTGTTTTACTGAGTAGACTTCATTTTTGCAAACAGAAAGCAAGTCTCTGAAAACCAATTTAATGGTCAGAAAAGCTTTAAGGTCTAATATTTCAATCAGTTCCTATGCTTTCTTTCCTGGGATGAGTACAATAGGACTTAAAATGTGTATTTAAAAAGTGAGTTAATGCAATGCTACACATTTGTGGTTCTGCCCAAGAAACTTTCAGCATTATTTTTCTGTTTTTTTTAACCTATTATGGGTTTACATTTCAGATAAGATAAAAATGTATAAGCTCATTAAGTAATAAATTAAGTTGTTGAAAATAAGACAGCTTTTAGTAGACTTAAACTAGATGTTTATAAAGTTTAAATTCTTTTATAAAGATATACAGTGTTACTAATAATCATATATCTTGATATTTTTTATTCATTAGAGCATATTTAACAACTGGCATACCCCCATTTTAGGTAGATAAATGTAGCTATTAGAGGAATTGAATATATCTGTTCTACTATACTAAATAATAAATAATGTCATGATAATAGTGTTAATGATTACAGAAATATTTATTGAATATTTTTTATGTGTTGTATAGCATATAAGACATTTTACACACTTTTCTTTAAAATGAATGGGAATTCAGGTGATGTTCTTGTGCTTTCAAAACAAAATGTCAACTCAGCCATTTATCTTTTCCAGTCACTCTACTTAAACTCTCTCTTCCTTTTCACTCACCAATTTACTCAGTATTAGGCGCATTTTAGTGGCAGAGGAATTCTCTGTTTCCCGTCCCCCCCCCCCCATCTTCACTTACATATACACACAGAGTTAAAACCTGGAAAGAATAAATTATTTATCTAATAGTTGGACTATTCCACAGATGATTTTTCAAGTCTGAATATTTTAATCAGCATTTGCCTGTATACCTTTAAGATTGTTGGCATGGAAATGAAGTTGAGGGTCAGATGGTTAGACCATGAGGTACTGTGACACATTGTCTATTTACATGTGATCAAAACTACAACATTGACAGTAGAATGAAGAATAATACAGGTAATTCCTAATCAGTGGGAGATGGTGGGGACAAAAAAGGAAATATAGAAGAATGGAAAAGACACTTTTACCATATTCTTTGTGTGACTTGATCTTGCAGTAAGAAATCTTATTAATCATAATAATATGTGCCATCACAAGTCTGAAAACCTAAACTCATAGCACTTTGGCAGCTTCCCAGTCACCATTCCTCAATGATTGTTCTGACATAGGTCCTAAAGAAGAAATCTATTGCACCCATTTATTTCATATGAATCTGAATTTTGAAATATGAGAGGTAGATTTCCATTCTGAACCTTTTGTTAGCTGTCAGTACTCTAATTCAGTCCATCCATTTTTTAGAATGTGAGAATCTCAATGCAGGAGCACTTTGTCAGTTAACTAAGACTTTTAGATAACTACTTTTCTATTATAAATTATACTTTACACTGTTATATTGAAATTGACTTATACTATAGTGGTGGATGAAACATTCCCATTAATTTTCTTCACATATGACTTGGGCTTAGAAAGAATACTCTTGCTTGCTTTATGCCGGGGATCTGCAGAAGATACATCTAGTTAAACAATGCTTCTGTGTCACAGCACTGACATTGGAGACTTTTCTCATTAAGTTACCAGTTATTTGTAATATGTAATGTGATCTTCAGGTGGTGTAAACTTTTCACGTGCCTTACCAGAATGAAATCTTGATTTTTCTAGAATTTATATGCTTTTTCTTTTTTTTACAATTATCAGAACTAAGCAACCCACTTAACCATGTATTCAAGCAAGTTCATAATTAAATTTGGTTAAGTCTTTTAGTTCATTTGTAATTATTTTGAATTATTCTATTTTGTATACATTTCAATTTTGTAAATATATTTTCTTTGAAAATAGATGGATTGTAAGTTATTGTGGAAAAATACCTTTAATTTTCTTTATTTAAATGAAATGTGAATGACTGATATTTTTGACGCTACTGGTTTTAGCTTGTTCATCTCCCATACCCATATATGTTATGTTGGTAGGGATATTTCAATGAAAATTATAGTGAAATTTTTTATTTCAAATTATCTTTTGAATCGTGCAGTACTGGATTCAATTCAGTTCAGTTGCTAAGTCATGTCCGACTCTTTGTGACCCCATGAACTGCAGCGTGCCAGGCCTCCCTGTCCATTACCAACTCCCAGAGTTCACCCAAATCCATGTCCATTGAGTTGGTGATGCCATCCAACCACCTCATTCTCTGTCGTCCCCTTCTCCTCCTGCCCTTAATCATCAGGTCTTTTCACATCATCAGGGTCTTTTCAAATGAGTCAGTTCTTCACATCAGGTGGCCAAAGTATTGGAGTTTCAGCTTCATCAGTCCCACCAATGAACACCCAGGACTGATCTCCGTTAGGATGGACTGGTTGGATCTCCTTGCAGTCCAAGGGACTCTCAAGAGTCTTCTCTTGAGAGAAGTTCAAAAGCATCAATTCAGTGCTCAGTTTTCTTTATAGTCCAACTCTCACATCCATACATGACTACTGGAAAAACCATAGCCTTGACTAGATGGACCTTTGTTCACAAAGTAATGTCTCTGCTTTTTAATATGCTGTCTAGGTTGGTCATAACTTGCCTTCCAAGGAGTAAGCGTCTTTTACTTTCATGGCTGCAATCACCATCTGCAGTGATTTTGGAGCCCCCAAAAATAAAGTCCGACACTGTTTCCACTGTTTCCCCATCTATTTGCCATAAAGTGATGGGACTGGATGCCATGATCTTAGTTTTCTGAATGCTGAGCCTTAAGCCATCTTTTTTACTCTCTTCTTTCACTTTCATACTGGATTAGAAGTGATAAATAAATATTTTTTCAGAAAAGAATAGCAGTGAATTTTAAGGTGGTTGTTATTTTTGTTTTTACAGCAAGGCTAGAGAAGATTTGCTGAAAACTCAGAAAGAACGTGATTTTCATCGAATGCACCACAAGAGAATAGTCCAGGAGAAAAACAAATTAATTAATGACCTCAAAAAGTAAGCTGCCGATATTTGTTGGCATATTTATTAAACAATTATTTAATTAGTTTTAAGCAATTTGGCCATAGAATGATGTTCCAGGTGAAGTTATTCATTGAGTATTTATTGAACATTTACTATGTGTCAGGCTGTATATCATGTGTTTGAAATAGAAAGATGAACAAATTTAGGTCCTTGCTTTTAGGGTTCCCAGGGATTATTAAAGTGTGTGATGGGGGAGTAGCTAAGCAGAAATACAGTGAAATATACTGCATTGTTGCTATGCCAGCGAAGGAGTTGTCACCCCAGTCAGATTGGAGAGTGAGAGGGTTCAGGGACCTATATCTAAAGGAAATGAATTATAAAGTATGAGTTAACAGAGTGAAAGTGTAGGGTCAGCATGTTGTGCAAAGGCACCAGGTCATTGGAGGAACATGGCAATATTCACCAAATTCTTAAGCATGGAGAGTAAAGTGCAGAAGCACCTGACCACCCCTGACCACCTTCCCCTCAAAATAAAAATTTATAATCTCTAAGTAAAATTCTTCTTTGCTTGTTCTAAGGCAGCACTGCCCAATGGCACTTTGTTATGTTCTTAATAATTTATATCTACACTGTCCCATATGATAGTCACTAGTCACATCCTCTACTAAGCACTTTCAAAGTGGCTAGTACAACTGATGTATTAGATTTCTGATGTTTATTTAATTGTAATTAATTTAAGCTTAAATTTAAATAGCCACATTTGAACAACATGACTTTGGGATGGTCATGATAACTGCTGTATTTTGTAGTGGTTATGGTCATTGTGGCTGTTATGATTTCTTAATCATAGGCTGTCCTGTGGAGCTTCAGAATCAGTATACTTTCAACTTAGCAGTATGTTAGAAATTAGCATTTTTCTGATTTTTCTTAATTGAATCCCTGTAGAAATAAATACTACTTTAATAAGAGAAAAACTGCATTAACTTGGGGGGAAAAAAAAAAGACCTTGAGTGTGTGAGAGTGTTTCTTCATTGACTTAATCTATTCTTTTGGTCTCATATATTGGCCTTATTTTTTTGTGTTTTTGGTTCATGAAATTGTTCCAAGTCCATAAAAATTCAGAAAAAAAATGAAATAGTTTGTGTTCCTCTTAACAAAACATTGATTGAGAAGTAGTACAATGTAATGAAAAGAGTTTGGATTTTGAAATCAAATAAACATTGGAAGCCTGGCTCCACCACTTAGATTTGTGTGCTCATTTAATTCTGTTTCTTATCTGTGAAAACTGTGAAAATAAAAGTACCTAATACAAGGTCTGGAACAAAACAGATAGCATAATATTCAATAAACACATTGTAGAATATTTATACAAAGGAATAAAATACTTAATTTTCTTAATATGAGGTTATTCATACTTGTTTTCAAGACCATCCTTAATTTTGATGTGAATAACACTCTATCTAATCATCCATTGTTTGTAGCCCTTGTCTTGTTGAAAATTGTTTTTGAATTAAATAAGCTGAAATTTTCTTTTCTGTCAACGAATGGCAGTGACTTCTGGGTACATACTTGAATAGAGCAAAAGGAAATAGAGAACTAACCAACTCAAGAGAAAGGTGACTGTCCCACCTCCAGCCAGGTTGCTGGGAAGCTGCATGACAAATAATACTTCTTATACTTCTTGGCTTTGTTATATTGACCTTTATATGGTTTTCAATTTTCATTCAAATGCAAAAAAATAGGAGAAAAGAGGTTGAGAATGTTAAGTGGAAATCACTGATTTAGCTCAATTACCCTTTATGATGCCCTTTATTTTCCATAGGTTGAAGTTACATTATGCATCATATGAACCAGCTATAAGAGTATTACATGAAAAGCACCATGCTTTACTGAAGCAGAAAATGCTGACCTCTTTGGAAAGGGACAGAGCAATAGGACAGGTAAAGAGACCATCTATTGCTACCTGAAAATGATATTTAATCATTTATTTTTTTATAACATTATCAGAAATATTGGTTTTTGTTTCTGAGTTAAATTTTAAATGATTTTTACCAGTTGTCATGTTGTAAAAAAGATTCATTTGGAAAAATCCAGGAAAATATTTTATCGACTTTAAAAATAGAAAGATTGTTATTGAATTAAAATTACTTAATTAAAATATAGCTTTTTAGGAGATTATTAAAATATTGTTAGAGGGAAAACCTGAGCCATTAAAACATAACAATACTCAGATTGGGTTTTAAATGCCATCTATGATGGCTGCAAACCTGGACCTTACCTAAACACTTGAAACTCAGATTTTTCATACATAACATATAGCCATAATGACCTATCTTTTAATATTTTTGTGAAACTTAGATGAGATGATGAATAGAGAGTCCATGCAATTTCCTCCTAAATGAATATTTGAAACACCTAGTTACTGACTCAATTTTCAGTCATTTTTGCTATTGACATCTCTTTTCTTCCTGTAGGATTTTCTTATAGGCCTAGCCCTAGGGTGGTAGAGTGAGGGCTAGCTAATATAGAGTTCAAGAATAATAAAACAGAATGTGTCTTGGTCAAGGTGAAAATATGTAACAGTTGATTAGAAAATATAAAACTGCTACTATGCTTAGCATTCTTTTATTTTTTCTGGAGATACTGATTTTTGGCCAGACTTTTAGAAGCTATAGAAGTTTGCACAATGGTTGCAAAAAAAAGCATGAATGATTTTATTAAGGCATGCATTAATCAAATGTGTATTGTCTTTTCTTGAGTGTAATTTTTAGTTACTAAAATGAGAACATTGCTTGTCTCCTTCTTTGTGCTTGAAATTTAATTGTGTGTTCTTGACTATATGAATTAATGGTAATATTGCCTAAAAAGAGTTTAATAATAGTTTGCAATTTTATGACACTATATTGTCAAATCTTCACAACTTCACCTCTTTGCTCCTTTTCATCTAACCTGTTCCCACAACCTCTTAACAGGAGGCACATTTCCATTGCCAGGAACACTATGATCTAGATTCAGGTTGCTCCTGCTGCTTTTCCTGCCACAAACAAACTTAGACTTGCTACCATCTTCCTCTCCTTTCCCTGCTGTTTTCATGCTCATCTTCCTGTTACTCTTCTCCCAGAGGAACTCATCAGTGACCTGGCCATATATTCCCAAGTGACCATGTGTGTTTAGTAGGATAGACCACTCATACTAAGTTTCACTACTCAAGGGTATCAGGGCCTTCTAGCGTTCATGATGGCAAGTGCCTCCACTCCCCTCCAGATTGTCGATTTCTCCATCTGCCACCTGTGTCTATCACTGGATCTTCCGGTCAATGTCTTTGTAATCAGAGATAAGTTAACTTCCTGAATGGCCATCAGTTCCACTGTCTTTAATATGAAGTTAGATCAAAGGCTATGTTGAGACATATTTAGGCCACATACAGTCTTTGGGTCTCAAAATGTTCGCCACTGGTGTAGTTAAGCTCAAGATGAGGAGTGGTAGCAGTCAGCCCTAGCTGTGCTGCAAAGTAGCCATGTGGACATTCAGGTAATTTTATATATATGTCTCTTTTCTTACACATTAAGCAAAGGTAAAATTATTTGCCTTATGATTGATATGTATCTAAAATAAAAACATGTTTAAAAAATGAAAATCTTTTTCAGATTTTCATTTCAGATTTTCAGAAAAATTCTCTCTGTGAAGAAGGGTTGAATTTTACACTCAGATGTATAAAGAACTGTATCTTTATTATCTACAACTTATTTTGTCTTTGAACTGCTATTCCCACCAAAGGTGAAATGAAACATAACCTGGATTAAAGACAATCCAGTCTCTTTGAATTTAACATAGGGTATTTGGATGTTACATTAACTGATTATTTAGCTAAAGCATAACAATCAGTGTTAATTTTCTGTCTTCAAATAGCCTCCTCTTCTCACTCTTCCCAGATGACACCTTGTACAAGGGACATTTTTGTATCCACTGGCCCACAGTCTACATGGTGTCCTCTTGGCTGTCACCTTCTAGCATGGTGTTACTGCTTTGGTTATATTCCTGGTGCTTAGGTAAATGGTTCTGGGTGGTTCTTTTGAGTGTGAACCTGATATAACTTGCTTATTCTATGGCTTCTGCCACAGCATCCGTAAGATCCTTAACATCTCTGACCTCATTGACCTGTCTCTCATTCATTGTCATTTCCTTGAAAGTGAAAATTGCTCAGTCTTTATGACCCCATGGACCATACAGTCCATGGAATTCTCCAGGAGATCTTCCCAACCCTTTTCATTTCCTTAAAAAACTTATCTTAATGGCCAATTTAGCTTACTGTGTTTTCTCAAATACTTTGCTTAAGAAAGGGTTATTTTAGTTTGTATATAAAAGTGAAAGTATACTGTGAGATGACAAAAATCTAATAAGTGTGTGTCTCCAAATTCTTTTGATAGGTAATAAGCAATGTGGTCACTTTTAAATTTATTCAAATCTTGTGGAAACATCTGTAATTTAATTATTTTCAGCTTTACAGAATTCCCCCAAATGTCTAAAATTTGGAATTAGAGCCCCATTTTTGAAAAAAGATAAAATATAATTTATTTTATATATATATATATATATATATATATATATATATATATATATACATACACACACACACATATATATATATAATAAATTACATGTTATCTTTTTTGGATCATGGGGTTCAATACAGGAAATATTCTAAAAATATCTATCTATCTATCTATCTATCTACATGTATTTCTAGGTCTATCTGTTGAGAGGATCTAGAAATAATGACACTGCAGTTTCTAATACTATTCTCCTGTAAGAGGAAGTGGTGCTTCTTGAACAAGTGGCTGATAGTAGTCTGGGTGAAGGAAATACAAGATGAGCCTGGGTGAGCATCTGAGGCACCTTGTTGTGCTAGAAAGTAGCAGATGTTCATAAAGTAAAAAAGAAAACAAAGAAAGAAGGAAGGATTAACTACTACTCAGTGACAGTAGAAAAATATGTGTATCTGTATGTAATTAAACATGATATTTTTTGTTGGTATAATCATACGAGGGATGAGACAGCTTTTTAAGGTTGAATTTTTAATTTAAATCTATTGTTCAGGAAATATAGGTAAATGGAATGCCACCAAACTGACAAATGTTCTTAATTATAAAATAAATTTAATAAAACAAGGAGTGTTTGTGGGTGGAAAATGAGCTAAGAGTTTTTAGGATAGCAACAGTCTCTTCATATTTTACTTCCCAAGTAATATTTACCTCATCTTTTCATGGATATGAAGATGAATTAGGCTATTGTGAAGCAATTTCAACAGAGGAGAAAACTCCAAGTAGAGACCTGAATAATTATTATTAAAAGTGTATGCATGAAAAGATGCTCAACATCACTCATTATTAGAGAAATGCAAATCAAAACCACAATGAGGTACCATTACACACCAGTCAGGATGGCTGCTATCCAAAAGTCTACAAGCAATAAATGCTGGAGAGGCTGTGGAGAAAAGGGAACCCTCTTACACTGTTGGTGGGAATGCAAACTAGTACAGCCACTATGGAAAACAGTGTGGAGATTCCTTAAAAAACTGGAAATAGAACTGCCATATGACCCAGCAATACCACTTCTGGGCATACACACTGAGGAAACCAGATCTGAAAGAGACACGTGCACCCCAATGTTCATCGCAGCACTGTTTATAATAGCCAGGACATGGAAGCAACCTAGATGCCCATCAGCAGATGAATGGATAAGGAAGCTGTGGTACATATACACCATGGAATATTACTCAGCCATTAAAAAGAATTCATTTGAATCAGTTCTAATGAGATGGATGAAACTGGAGCCCATTATACAGAGTGAAGTAAGCCAGAAAGATAAAGACCATACAGCATACTAACACATATATATGGAATTTAGAAAGATGGTAACGATAACCCTATATGCAAAACAGAAAAAGAGACAAAGAAATACAGAACAGACTTTTGAACTCTGTGGGAGAAGGTGAGGGTGGGATGTTTCAAAAGAACAGCATGTATACTATCTATGGTGAAACAGATCACCAGCCCAGGTGGGATGCATGAGACAAGTGCTTGGGCCTGGTGCACTGGGAAGACCCAGAGGAATCGGGTGGAGAGGGAGGTGGGAGGGGGATCGGGATGGGGAATACATGTAAATCTATGGCTGATTCATATCAATGTATGACAAAACCCACTGAAATGTTGTGAAGTAATTAGCCTCCAACTAATAAAAAAATTAAAAAAAAAAAAAAAAAAAAAAAAAAAGTGTATGGCAAGTATTCTTGGTTCAGGAAACTATGCTGTGAAATAAATGTTTCAAATGTTTACCCATAATAGATACTTAATTCTTGCTGTGAACTTGAATTTAGACTTTAAACTGTTTCTTTTATTGCAATTAATATTTAAATTTTTAAAATACATAGGAATTAATGCAAGAGAGATAATATTTCCTATATTTTTTAATCAGTATTTAAGCATTTTAACTCATTTTGGGGTTATTTAGCATATAACCTCTTACCTTTGGATTTTACTTTTTAGATTTCTGGACTTCAAGAAACACTGAAGCATATGGAAATAGGGCATAGTTACCATGCTCCTGAATTTAGAGGTAAAATTCAATATGAAAAAACTGATTTATTATTGCTTGGTGATTTCTCAGTCTTGTCATAACTCAAGTTATTCATTTGAGTAATTATTCACCATGAGTTGAATACATGGTATGGTAATTTTCATAAACTAAAATGTTAATGAAAAGATCAAGAAGAAATACAGAATAGGAAATTGTATAAATTACTTTTAGAGAAAAGTAGGGATAACCTTTTTTTTTTTTTTTTAAACTGCTTCTGCTTCTGGCCCTGATGGAGTATCTTGTACCAGACTAGCCTTCTTCTCATAAATAACTGTAAAATTATATTTGAGGCAACTATTTTTAGGCATTGGAAAGCATCACAAGTCACAGAATGCAAATGATAGAGAGAAAGTTTATAAGTTGAACTTCACTATCACCATGGCTGTTTGGGAAAATTTCCAAAACAAACTCTATGGAGCTGGAGGTAGAGAAGAGCATGGCAGTCCTATATGAACTGAAAAGGCAAAAACTATAGTTCATAAGTTGTTGAAGCATCTAGAATCTGTAGGAAAGGGTACCAGATAAGAGGGTGCTGTAGTGAATAGTGGCCTGGTTTATGAGGGCATTTACTATGAGTAGTTAGGTAATGGCTGGGCTAGGTATGCAGGACTACCTGATATTTGCCAGAGAGAGAAGACTCCAGGATTAAGAGGAGACGAGTGGTCTATATTTCTGCTTTGTGCCAGTACCATACTGTTTTGATTACTGTAGCTTTGTAGTATAGTCTGAAATCATGGAGCTTGAGTCCTTCAGCTCTTTTTTTCCCTAAAATTGCTTTGGCTGTTCTAGAGATTGTCATACTGGGTTAAGTCAGTCAGACAGATAAAGACAAGTATTATATTATAAATCTTATATGTGGAATCTAAAAAGATGGTACAAATGAACTTATCTATAAAATAAAAAGAAGAGTTATAGATGTAGAAAGCAGACTTATGGTTACCAGGGGGTAAGAAGGGGGAGGAATAAATTGGGAGATTGGACTGACAATATGCACTCAGTTCAGTTCGGTTCAGTTCATTTGCTCAGTTGTGTCCGACTCTTTGCGACCCCATGAATCGCAGCACACCAGGCCTCCCTGTCCATCACCAACTCCCAGAGTTTGCTCAAACTCATGCCCATTGAGTCGGTGATGCCATCCAGCCATCTCATTCTCTGTCGTCCCCTTCTCCTCCTGCCCCCAATCCCTCCCAGCATCAGGGTCTTTTCCAATGAGTCAACTCTTCACATGAGGTGGCCAAAATACTGGAGTTTCAGCTTCAGCATCAGTCCTTCCAATGAACACCCAGGACTTATCTCCTTTAGGATGGACTGGTTGGATTTCCTTGCAGTCCAAGGGACTCTCAAGAGTCTTCTCCAACACCACAGTTCAAAAGCATCAATTTTTTGGCACTCAGATCTTCACAGTCCAACTCTTACATCCATACATGACCACTGGAAAAACCATAGCCTTGACCAGACAGACCTTTTTTGGCAAAGTAATGTCTCTGCTTTTTAATATGCTATCTAGGTTGGTCATAACTTTCCTTCCAAGGAGTAAGCGTCTTCTAATTTCATGGCTGTAGTCACCATCTGCAGTGATTTTGGAGCCCAAAAAATGAAGTCTGACACTGTTTCCACTGTCACCCCATCTATTTCCCATGAGGTGATGGGACCAGATGCCATGATCTTAGTTTTCTGAATGTTAAGCTTTAAGCCAACTTTTTCACTCTCCTCTTTCACTTTCATCAAGAGGCTTTTTAGTTCCTCTTTACTCTCTGCCATAAGGGTGGTGTCATATGCATATCTTAGGTTATTGATATTTCTCCCAGCAATCTTGATTCCAGCTTGTGCTTCTTCCAGCCCAGCGTTTCTCATGATGTACTCTGCATATAAGTTAACTAAGCAGGATGACAATATACTGCCTCGACGTACTCCTTTTCCTATTTGGAACCAGTCTATTGTTCCATGTCCAGTTCTAACTGTTGCTTCCTGACCTGCATACAGGTTTCTCAAGAGGCAGGTCAGGTGGTCTGTTATTCTTCATCTCTTTCAGAACTTTCCACAGTTTATTGTGATCCACACAGTCAAAGGCTTTGGCATAGTCAATAAAGCAGAAATAGATGTTTTTCTGGAACTCTCTTGCTTTTTCAATGATCCAGTGGATATTGGCAATTTGATCTCTGGTTCCTCTGCCTTTTCTAAAACCAGCTTGAACATCTGGAAGTTCTCAGTTCACATATTGCTGAGGCCTGGCTTGGAGAATTTTGAGTATTACTTTACTAGTGTGTGAGATGAGTGCAATTGTGTGGTAGTTTGAGCATTCTTTGGCATTGCCTTTCTTTGGAATTGGAATGAAAACTGACCTTTTCCAGTCCTGTGGCCACTGCTGAGGTTTCCAAATTTGCTGGCATATTGAGTGCAGCACTTTCACAGCATCATCTTTCAGGATTTGAAAGAGCTTAACTGGAATTCCATCACATCCACTAGCTTTGTTTGTAGTGATGCTTTCTAAGGCATCTTCACTTGACTTCACATTCAGGATGTCTGGCTCTAGGTGAGTGATCACACCATTGTGATTATCTGGGTCGTGAAGATATTTTTTGTCAATTCTTCTGTGTATTCTTGCTACCTCTTCTTAATATCTTCTGCTTCTGTTAGGTCCATACCATTTCTGTCCTTTATTGAACCCATCTTTGCCTGAAATGTTCCCTTGATAGTTCTAATTTTCTTGAAGAGATCTCTAGTCTTTCTCATTCTGTTGTTTTCCTCTATTTCTTTGCATGGATCAATGAGGAAGGCTTTCTTATCTCTCCTGGCTATTCTTTGGAACTCTGCATTCAAATAGGAATATCTTTCCTTTTCTCCTTTGCTTTTTGCTTCTCTTATTTTCACAGCTATTTGAAAGGCCTTCTCAGACAACCATTTTGCCTTTTTGCTTTTCTTTTCCTTGGGGATGGTCTTGATCCCTGTCTCCTGTACAATGTCATGAACCTCCATCCATAGTTCATCAGGCTCTCTGTCTATCAGATCTAGTCCCTTAAATCTATTTCTCACTTCCATTCTATAGTCATAAGGGATTTGATATAGGTCATACCTGAATGGTCTAGTGGTCTTCTCCACTTTGTTGAATTTAAGTCTGAATTTGGCAATAAGGAGTTCATGATCTGAGCCACAGTCAGCTCCTGGTTTTGTCTTTGCTGACTGTATAGAGCTTCTCCATCTTTGGCTGCAAAGAATATAATCAATCTGATTTCGGTGTTGACCATCTGGTGATGTCCATGTACAGAGTCTTCTCTTGTGTGGTTGGAAGAGGGTGTTTGCTATGACCAGTGCCTTCTCTTGGCAAAACTCTATTAGCCTTTGCCCTGCTTCATTGTGTACTCCAAGGCCAAATTTGCCTGTTACTCCAGGTGTTTCTTGACTTCCTACTTTTGCATTCCAGTCCCCTATGGTGAAAAGGACATCTTTTTGGGTGCAACAACAATAAGGGGAATTAAAATGAGAAGCCCTCAATAAAGTCAAAAGTATCAGGGAAACCCTTGAGGCTGGTTCAGAGAAAATAAATACATATATGGGGGTGGGTTAATATCAATTCTTTTCTTTCACAGAGGGAAGGCACTGTTGAGGAAATTAAAATATTAAGATTAGGACAAGTTCTCATAATGAAAACCAGAGTTGCTAGCAGGCATAGACAAATTTTCAAAATAGAAGTTGGATACTTCTTTGCCATCATAAAGGATGAATTTAAAAAATCCTGAGCAACACAATACCTATTATAAGTACAAAATATCAGCAGTTTGTTTCCTTCATTAAAATTGTTGAGTTAGATAAAAATATATTAATTAAAAATTTAGGACACTTTTATAATTTAGACAGACTTAAGAATTTCCACTAAAGTATGTTTCTCTCATGTTTAGTAAAGAACATTTTGGTGAAATTACTTTTCCCTTTGGCTAATATATTCCTTGAGTGTGCCTCTAATGAGAAGAAAATAGAAGGAATAATTGTAACATCTAATGGCTTCAGAATTGTTTTTATTATCTCAGACATGGAAAGAGGAAAAAAATACTGAAAATAGCTTAAGTGTTTAGCTTGAATTTTATCTTAGAGATAAAATGAGTACTACTAATTCATTGTATCTACTCAAGCTTTTAGATGCGACTGATATTAAATAACTAACATAATGGTATAATGTTAAAACATGAATGTTTTCATTCAGTAGCCCAGTTTCCACTGAATCTATTCCTCACCAAAAAACTATTTATTGAAACATAAAAACATAGTTATTTTCAAAGGATGTAAAAAATGACTATAGGTTTACCTTTGCTTTAGTTATACCACAGAATAAATAATGGAACCCATCAAAATGTCATCATACTCCCATCCAAACATTTTCATTTTGCTTCAAGTGATAAATCATAACATTTTGATATTAAAATAAAAGCAAATAAGTAAATTCATCTTGTTTGTGCTAGTTATCCTATAAAGTCAAAATTGGTCAGTATTTCTCCGGTATGAATATAAAATATTGGCATGCAAAATTAGTACATTTTACATGTGTGGAGGTTAAAAATTTAGGACGTAACTCTCCTATTGGAATGATTCTCATTACACAATGACTTGCAATTATGGACAAGGGAAAAAATACTGAAGTATAAAATAAAACCTTGAGGCAGTTGGACACTCAAACAGAAGAGACCATAGGATAGATGCTTTAAAGAAAAGTCTCAGAGGTAAAGTTCACAGTGAGCTTTAGACAGTAAACAGTGGTTGAAACAAACAGCTCAAGGGATTCTCTAAGATCTATCCCACTCAAAAAAGGCAATCATGGAACAAGTTTGCTGTGTGGGAACATGACTCAGTGCTACTGGATTATAAATTAGAATTCTCTGTGATATACTCAAATCTTTGTTTTTCATAAAGAAAAATTATTTTCATGCTATAAATGAAAACCAACATGGCACTCAGTTCGGTTCAGCCACTCAGTCATGTCCGACTCTTTGCGACCCCATGGACTGCAGCATGCCAGGCCTCCCTGTCCATCACCAACTCCCTGGAGTTCACCCAAACTCATGTCCATTGAGTCAGTGATGCCATCCAGCCATCTCATCCTCTTTTGTCCCCTTCTCCTCCTGCCCTCAATCTTTCCCAGCATCAGGGTCTTTTCAAATGAGTCAGCTCTTTGAATCAGGTGGCCGAAGTATTGGAGTCTCAGCTTCAACACCCGTCCTTCCAATGAACACCCAGGACTGATCTCCTTTAGGATGGACTGATTGGATCTCCTTGCCATCCGAGGGACTCTCAAGAGTCTTCTCCAGCACCACAGTTCAAAAGCATCGATTCTTCAGTATTCAGCTTTCTTTATAGTCCAACTCTCACATCCATACATGACTACTGGAAAAACCATAGCCTTGGCTAGATGGACCTTTGTTGACAAAGTAATTCTCTGCTTTTTAATATGCTGTCTAAGTTGGTCGTAGCTTTTCTTCCAAGGAGCAAGCCTCTTAATTTCATGGCTGCTATCACCATCTGCAGTGATTTTGGAGCCCCCAAAAATAAAGTCAGCCACTGTTTTCCCATCTATTTGCCATGAAGTGATGGGACCGGATGCCATGATCTTAGTTTTCTGAATGTTGAGCTTTAAGCCAACTTTTTCACTCTCCTCTTTCACTTTCATCAAGAGGCTCTTTAGTTCTTCTTCACTTTCTGTCATAGGGTCGTGTCATCTGGTTCCTCAGCCTTTTCCAAATCCAGCTTGTGTTCCAAGGTTGACTGAACCAGAGGATGCAGGGGAAAACTGGATATGGAGTGCCAACTATAAGTTATAGGCTGATTAACCCCATTCATTGTTCAAGGATCAACTGTATTTGCCCTGACCAGTGCGTTCTCTTGGCAAAACTCTGTTAGCCTTTGCCCTGCTTCATTCCATACTCCAAGGCCAAATTTGCCTGTTACTCCAGGTGTTTTTTGAGTTCCTACTTTTGCATTTCGGTCCCCTATAATGAAAAGGACATCTTTTTTTGGTGTTAGTATTAAAAGGTCTTGTAGGTCTTCATAGAACCATTCAAATTAAGCTTCTTCAGCATTACTGATTGGGGCATAGGCTTAGATTACTGTGATATTGAACGGTTTCCCTTTGAAACAAACAGAGATCATTCTGTCGTTTTTGAGATTGCATCCAAATACTGCATTTCAGACTCTCTTGTTGACCATGATGGCTACTCCATTTCTTCTCAGGGATTCCTGCCCACAGTAGTAGATATAATGGTCATCTGAGTTAAATTCACCCATTCCAGTCCATTTTAGTTTGCTGATTCCTAGAATGTCCACATTCACTCTTGCCATCTCCTGTTTGACCACTTCCAATTTGCCTTGATTCATGGACCTAACATTCCAGGCTCCTATGCAATATTGCTCTTTACAGCATTGGGCCTTGCTTCTATCACCAGTCCCATCCACAACTGGGTGTTGATTTTGCTTTGGCTCCATCCCTTCATTCTTTCTGGAGTTATTTCTCCACTGCTCTCCAGTAGCATATTGGGCACCTACCGACCTGGGGAGTGCCTCTTTCAGTGTCCTATCATTTTGCCTTTTCATACTGTTCATGGGGTTCTCAAGGCAAGAATACTGAAGTGGTTTGCCATTCCCTTTTCCAGTGGACCACATTCTGTCAGACCTCTCCACCATGACCCGACAGTCTTGGGTGGCCCCACACGGCATGGCTTAGTTTCATTGAGTTAGACAAGACTGTGGTCCTGTGATCAGATTGCCTAGTTTTCTGTGATTATGGTTTTAGTGTGTCTGCCCTCTGATGCCCTCTCGCAACACCTACTATATATAATATATATATATATAAAATAGATAATAAAGACCTTTTGTATGGCACAGGATACTCTACTTAACACGCTGCAATGACCTGTATGGGAAAATAATCTAAAAATGAGTGGATATGTGTGTGTGTGTGTGTGTGTGTGTGTAACTGATTCACTTTGCTGTACACCTGAAACTACCACAACATTGTAACCAACTGTGAAAAGTGAAAAAGTGAAAGTGTTAGTTGCTCAGTCGTGTCCTACTCTTAGCAACCCTATGGTTTTTAGCTTGCTAAGCTCCTCTCTCCGTGGAATTCTCCAGGCAAGAATAATGGAGTGGATAGCCATTCCTTTCTCCAGGATATTTTCCCAACCCTAGGTCTCTCGCATTGCAGGCAGATTCTTTACCATCTGAGCCAAAACTATATTCCAGTACAAAATAAAAAACAGTAGAAAACAAAAAAGAGAGAGAGAGTGGGGACCAGGGATTCTAGATAGCAAGCAGTGCTGGGATACATTGGCTTTCTGGCCATGTCTGGTTGCAGACATATTTGCATCCAACAAAGATGTTGAATACTGTCTTCAATACCTTGGTAACAGAGTTTTAACATCAAGCATCCTGTGTTGGCTCACTGGTAAAGAGCATGCCTGCCAGTGTAGGAGATACTGGAGATGTGGGTTCAGTCCCTGGGTTGGGAAGATCCCCTGGAAAAGGAATTAGCAACCCACTCCAGTATTCTTACCTAGGAAATCCTATAAATTCTGCTTAACAGAAAGATTAAGATTTCTTCTTCTTAATTTTCTTAAAAGAATGACTGATAAAAACTAAAATTATAGCATTGTAAAATAATGTTTATAAGGTATAAAAAGGATAAGAAAATAATAATTTTGGGGGATGTGCAAATGTTCTGTATCTTGATTTTGGTGGTCATATGCCTACTTATATTTGTCAAAACTTACCTAACTCTACACTTAAAATGTATGTATTTTATTTTATGTAAATTATACCTCAATATTGTTAATTTACAAAAGAATGATTTATTAAAAAAATCTAAAATACAGAAAGACTGAAAAAGGGTAAATTTTTAATAAAAATTATGTTACTTTCAGATGACTATTCATTATGGTTTCTGATTAATTAAGCTTAAAAGAAATATGTAGCACACTCATATTCAACATTTTTTTTAGGCTTGATTCAAGCATTCCTATCTTAATTTATATGAAAGAAATATCAATTATGCTCAGTGATGCCTAGAGATTCTATGCACAGTGATGTTTATTGCACTCATATTTATAGTAACAAAATAGTACAAGGAGTCTTAATCCTTAACCACAAGTGAATGTTTCAATCTAGTTGATCATACAATACTGCTGCTGCTGCTGCTAAGTCACTTCAGTTGTGTCCAACCCTGTGCGACCCCATAGATGGCAGCCCACCAGGCTCCCCCGTCCCTGGGATTCTCCAGGCAAGAACACTGGAGTGGTTTGCCTACAATACTAGACAGTCTTTGAAAATCATGCAGGTTCATAACACTGTATAGGAGGCAGTGATCAAAACCATCCCCAGGGGAAAAAAAAATGCAAAATAGTTGTCTGAGGAGGCCCTACAAATAGCTGAGAAAAGAAGAGAAGGGAAAGGCAAAGGAGAAAAGGAAAGATATACGCATCTGAATGCAGATTTCCAAAGAACAGCAGGAGAGATAAGAAAGCCTAAGTGAACAATGAAAAGAAATAGAGGAAAACAATAGAATGGGAAAGACAAGAGCACTCTTCAAGTAAATTAGATATAACAAGGGAACATTTCATGCAAAGATGGGAACCATAAAGGACAGAAATGGTGTAGACCTAACAGAAGCAAAACTAAGAAGAGGTGGCAAGAATACAGAGAAGAACTACAGAAAATAGATCTTAATAACCCACATAACCATGATGGTGTGATCACTCAGCTAGAGCCAGACATGCTGGAGTGTCAAATCAAATGGACCTTAAGAAGCATCACTATAAACAAAGATAGTGGAGGTGATGGAATTACAGCTGAGCTATTTCAAATCCTAAAATATGATGCTGTGAAAATGCTGCACTCAATATGCCAGCAAATTTGGAAAACTCAGCAGTGGCAAGAGGACTGGAAAAGGTCAGTTTTCATTCCAATTCCAAAGAAAGGCAATGCCAAAGAATGTTAAAACTACCCCACACAATTGTACTCCTTTTACTTGCTAACAAGATCATGCTCAAAATCCCCCAAGCCAGGCTTCAGCAGTACTTTGTTGACAAAGTAATGTCTCTGTTTTTTAATACGCTATCTAGGTTGGTCATAACTGTCCTTCCAAGGAGTAAGTGTCTTTTAATTTCATGGCTGCAATCAATATCTGCAGTGATTTTGGCGTCCAGAAAAATAAATTCAGCCACTGTTTCCACTGTTTCCCCATCTGTTTGCATGAAATAATGAGACCAGTTGCCATGATCTTAGTTTTCTGAATGTTGAGCTTTAAGCCAACTTTTTCACTCTCCTCTTTCACTTTCATCAAGAGGCTCTTTATTTCCCCTTTGCTTTCTGCCATAAGGGTGGTGTCATCTGCATATCTGAGGTTATTGATATTTCTCCTGGCAATCTTGATTCCAGTTTATGCTTCTTCCAGCCCAGCGTTTCTCATGATGTACTCTGCATATAAGTTAAATAAGCAGGCCTTGACGTACTCCTTTTCCTATTTGGAACCAGTCTTGACATACTCCTTTTCCTATTTGGAACCAGTCTGTTGGCCCATGTCCAGTTCTAACTATTGCTTCCTAACCTGCATACAGGTTTCTCAAGAAGCAGGTCAGGTGGTCTGCTATTCCCATCTCTTTCAGAATTTTCCACAGTTTATTGTGTTCCACAGAGTCAAAGCCTTTGGCATAGTCAATAAAGCAGAAATAGATGTTTTTCTGGAACTCTTGCTTTTTGCTTTTTCGATGATCCAGCGGATGTTAGCAATTTGATCTCTGATTCCTCTGCCTTTTCTAAAACCAGCTTGAATATCTGGAAGCTCATGGTTCACAGTGCACGTATTTCTGAAGCCTGGCTTGGAGAATTTTAAGCATTATTTTACTAGCGTGTGAGATGAGTGCAATTGTGCAGTAGTTTGAGCATTCTTTTGCATTGCCTTTCTTTGGAATTGGAATGAAAACTGACCTTTTCCAGTCCTGTGGCCACTGCTGAGGTTTCCAAATTTGCTGGCATGTTGAGTGCAGCACTTTCACAGCATCATTTTTCAGGATTTGAAAGAGCTCAACTGGAATTCCATCACCTCCACTAGCTTTGTTCATAGAGATGCTTCCTAAGGCCCACTTGACTTCACATTCAGGATGTCTGGCTCTAGGTGAGTGATCACACCATCATGATTACCTGGGTCGTGAAGATATTTTTTGTCAATTCTTCTGTGTACTCTTGCCACCTCTTCTTAATATCTTCTGCTTCTGTTAGGTCCATGCCATTTCTGTTCTTTATTGAGTCCATCTTTGCGTGAAATGTTCCCTTGGTATCTCTAGTTTTCTTGAAGAGATCTCTAATCTTTCCCATTCCATTGTTTTCCTCTATTTCTTTGCACTGATCACCGAGGAAGGCTTTCTTATCTCTCCTTGCTATTCTTTGGACCTCTGCATTCAAATGGGTATATCTTTACTTTTCTCCTTTGCTTTTGCTTCTCTTCTTTTCACAGCTATTTGTAAGGCCTCCTCAGACAGCTATTTTGCTTTTTTTGCATTTCTTTTTCTCGGGGGTGGTCTTGATTCCTGTCTCCTGTACAATGTCACGAACCTCCATCCATAGTTCATCAGGCTCTCTGTCTATCAGATCTAGTACCTTAAATCTATTTCTCACTTCCACTCTATAGTCATAAGGGATTTGATTTCTGTCATACCTGAATGGTCTAGTGGTCTTCTCCACTTTGTTGAATTTCAGTCTGAATTTGGCAATAAGGAGTTCATGATCTGAGCCACAGTCAGCTCCTGGTCTTGTTTTTGCTGACTGTGTAGAGCTTCTCCATCTTTGGCTGCAAAGAATATAATCAATCTGATTTCGGTGTTGACCATCTGGTGATGTCCATGTGTAGAGTTTTCTCTTCTGTTGTTGGAAGAGGGTGTTTGCTATGACCAGTGTGTTCTCTTGGCAGAACTCTATTAGCCTTTGCCCTGCTTCATTGTGTACTCCAAGGCCAAATTTGCCTGTTACTCCAGGTGTTTCTTGACTTCCTACTTTTGCATTCCAGTCCCCTGTAATGAAAAGAATATCTTCTGAGGGTGTTAGTTCTAGAAGGTCTTATAGATTTTCATAGAACTGTTCAACTTCAGCTTCTTTAGCGTTATTGGTAGGGGTATAGACCTGGTTTACTGTGATATTGAATGGTTTGCTTTGGAAATGAACAGAGATCATTCTGTCATTTTTGAGATTGTATCCAAGTACTGCATTTTGGACTCTGTTGTTGACTATGATGGCTACTCCATTTCTTCTAAGGGATACTTGCCCCCAGTCGTAGATATAATGGTCTTCTGAGTTAAATTCACCCATTCCAGTTCATCTTAGTTCGCTGATTCCTAGAATGTCGATGTTCATTCTTGTCATCTGTTTGAGCACTTCCAATTTGGAACAACAGACTGATTCCACATTGTGAAAGGAGTATGTCAAGGCTATATATTGTCACTCTGCTTATTTAACTTATATGCAGAGTACATCATGAGAAATGCTGGGCTGAACGAAGAACAAGCTAGAATCAAGATTGCTGGGAGAAATATCAATAACCTCAGATATGCAGATGACACCACCCTTATGGCAGAAAGCAAAGAAGAACTAAAGAGCTTCTTGATTAAAGTGAAAGAGGACAGTAAAAAGCTGGCTTAAAACTCAACATTTAAAAAACGAAGATCAGGGCATCCGTTCCCATCACTTCATGGCAAGTAGATGGGGAAACATTGCAAAGAGTGACAGACTTTATTTTCTTGAATTCTGAAATCACTGCGGATGGTGTCTGCAGCCATGATATTGCTCCTTGGAAGGAAAGCTGTGACAAACCTAGACAGTGTACCAACAAGCAGAGACATTAATTTGCCAGACAAAGTTCCAGATAGTCAAAGCTTTGGTTTTTAGTAAGTATGTGAGGATTTGAGAATTGGGCCATAAAGAAGGCTCAGTGCTGAGGAATTGATGCTTTCCAATGTGATGTTGGAAAAGACCCTTGAGAGTCCTTGGACTCAAGGAGATCAAACCAGTCAATCCTAAAGGAAATCAATCCTGAATATACAATGGAAGGACTGATGGTGAAGCTGAAGCTCCAATTCTTGGGCCACCTGCTCTGAAGAGCGGACTCATTAGACAAACCCTGATGCTCGGAAAGATTGCAGGCAGGTGTAGAAGGGGATGACAGAGGATGAGATGGTTGAATGACATCACTGGTTCAGTGGACCTGAGATTGAGCAAGCTCTAGGAGATGATGAAGAACTAGAAAGCCTGGTGTGCTGCAGTCCATGGGGTTGCAGAGTTTGATATGAATGAGCAACTGAACAACAACAACAAACTTTTTGGAAAATGGAAGTGTCTGGGCTTGCTACAATCATTTCCTTCATATGCATCTAGCTATCTGTGGCCAGTTCTGCTTTCTTTATTGTTCACTTCTTATTTCCTTGTTTACTGTAAGAGATGGTGGTTGTGGTAGGTGGCCACCTTTCACATCCCCCAGCTCCTTATCACTATCTGGGAGGATGTAGCTGGTGGCTTCCACGTAGCTGGCTTTTTTTCACCTGGGCTCAGATATTTGCATTTGGAAAAGGCTTGTTTCCTAGTAGAGCATACAGCAAAAAATATTTCATTTCAGAAAGAACACAATCAAATATAAGTATGATGATTTAAATACCAAAATCTCAGGAACTCTTAACTCTCAAAATAACTAATGATTAACTAATGATTGTGAAAAATAATAGAAGAAGGCTTAAAGGTTGAGGAATTGTACATTAAATTGATGCTTATATCAGTTAACCTCTAAATGTTACATTCTAATTACTAGTTTGTGATTTTATTTATTTATCCTTGACAACTGTTAAAACAAACTGGTGGTTATAGATAACTCCTTTATGAAATTATCTCCTGATATTTAATCTAATTCAGAAATGAATTCATGGTTTTCTAGACTGACACTTATAAGTTACTTTGAAGATCAATTTTATAATTACATTTTTATCTGTATTTTGAAGTGACTTTTGATCAAAATAAATTCAAACTCAAATGAAGAAAGCATGTATTATTTAAGTTGAGTAGGTCTCAATTACCTGAATAAAAGTAATTCCTTAAATTATGTACTGAATAATTTTGTGCTCCTTATAAACATGCAGAGTCTATTTTTATAAAGGATTCGCATTTCCTTTTCCTAAGCTTCTTGAGTGATTTCAGCATTTGGCTATGTGATCTCAGAGTGTTATCACTTAGATTGGCTGATCAACTGGAACCCTACTTAGTCAACTTTTTTGAGAAGTTGGTTTATTGATTACCTGCTGGTTCTTCATAAATCTTGCTGTCTTTCACAATTATTTTCATATATTTAACTCTTTCCCTCTTCATTTTCTCATATTAGTTTAAGTATTAAAATATTTTATCTATCTGTAATTCATCTATTTTTCATTTATTTTGGCAGAAATTTGTATGGCAGTAGAAATTCTTTATATTAAATTAATTTAGGAAGCAATGACTTTATTGCTGTTTACTTTGTTATTTAATCTGAATTCAAGGAATAAGTGAAAACCTGGACTCACTTGGAGTAGTTATCAAAGAATTTTAAATTTACCATATTTTTTTGACAACATGATGTGTTTATTATGGAAGAATTTTAAATGATAACAAATTGGAAAAATTATCCATAATTGCTTACACCTAGAGAGAATGTTATTAATACTTTAGTAGTTAAGTTTCTCACCTGAAAAGCATTTATAATTCTATATTTGCTCTTGTATGGTACATATAATAGAAATATTCATAAGAGAAACTATGATATAATGATTATTATCAACTAGATATTTGAAGTGATAGTTATGTTACAGTTTTCTTTGTTGTAATGGGAAGTATTGTGTATCTAATATTTACAATAAACTACACAGAAAGCCTTTGTATGACATATTATGAGATATAACTTTTTGTGCAAATTACATAATCTCAAAAAGTTTTTCATATGCTTTTTTTTTTTTATTATGTTTGTGTTAGCTACTATTTCTTCGATTTCACATGAGGCTGCAAAGATACATACATTTTATGATTTCTTATAATTTGTGATAGGAATCTATATATTCAAGAAAAATATTTAGAAATCGGAAATCATTCACGAACTGACTTAAGTGCATCACAAACAGATGTCATATTTAGTAGAGAAAAGGTTTTAGCTTAAATAATTGCTTTTTGGGTCGGGTATTTTTTGTTGCTCAGAATTGCACTACAGGATGTCAGTTTCTTATGACTATGTGTAGTAAATAGTCTAGTTTAGATAGATACTGTTATCATTTAAAATATAGCTCTTTCCCTTTATCTCTATTACCTTTTTTTTCATTCTAATATTTGTATACTTTGATCTCATTTGAGCTTCCTAATCTCTTGGATATTTTCTGTTTTTCTTCCTGGGATAAATTATGGATGCTTTTGTCATGATATTTTTTCAGTTAAATAATTTTCTTTTCAGCTGTGTTTAATCTACATTGGAGATAGGGACTGATATAATATAGGTACTTACATATTTGTTAAATGAATATATTCATGCATATCTGACATTTAACCAGGGGTCTGAATGTTCAGTTAGTTAACACTGGGTTAAATGTGCACATACGTGAAGAAGTGGTCGAATGGGTGAAATTTAGCACTGGGAGTACAATAACTACAATTTCTATAAGTTAAAATATGTTTATTTGAGTTTTACTTTATTTCTCCTAAGGAATTGTACCTTCCTTAAGATGATGCTTGTGCCAAGTGAAAACTGGCATGGCAGCAGTCAGTACTGTAGGCCTTTTCATTAACAAATATCAGATGATAAATATAAGGATGCTCTTATGGGGAAATGGCCTTTGCTAGGATATTACTAAACATTAAGAAGCATTTTGTGGCATTTTGAAAAGTTCAGTTCAGTTCAGTCGCTCAGTCATGTCCGACTCTTTGCGACCCCATGAACTGCAGCACACCAGGCCTCCCTGTCCATCACCAACTACCAGAGTTGGTGATGGACACCAACCCATGTCCATTGAGTCGGTGATGCCATCCAGCCATCTCATCCTCTGCCATCCCCTTCTCCTCCTGCCCTCAATCTTTCCCAGCATCAGGGTCTTTTCAAATGAGTCAGCTCTTTGAGAGCCTCTCATTTGTTCAATAAATCTTTGTATAAATAAAAGTGATAGTTATCTGATAGTGGAAATCATGTTGTTATTGGTACATAGAGAAATGATTAAGAAGTATTATTTTTCTTTCCATTACACATACATTATGCAATGTATATTCTCATGTTTTGGTTGCAAATGTTGAATTTTTTCCTAAAATATTATTGAAGTATAAATTCTTCTAATTTCATTTTGCTTGTGGAACAACTGCATATACTTGTAAACGAAGCACTTTTTGTTGTTTTACTTTCATTTATCCTTATCATTTTGCTGTTTGTGTCTTGCTTTTTATTTTATTTCTTGCAAATTGGTGTTTAGTAATGTTTTGCATTCTACATGAGATCTGCTCATATTCCTAGAGTTATCCACTGGAATCCTGGATCTCTGTATTGCTTTCTCCTTTCTTCCCTGTAGATATTGCTGTACACATTCTCCTTGTATGTAAAAGGGAACAAAAGATAGTGAACTACACAGCATTATTGCCAGGATGTCATGAAATAACATATATGCTATTTAGACAAGTAGCTGTTAGATAGTAAAACATCAATGGAGCATAAATGCTAGCTATTATTATTTTAAATCATCATTTAAATCATCATCAACACCAGACTTTCACTCTTGGTCGTGGATGAGGAAAATGCTATAAAAGAGAATTTGAAGTGAAAGTTTTTCTCTAATCTAAACGAGCTGTAATTGTTGTCTTTCCTCCACATTTTGACTCACAGATTCTGTGGGGCCCTAACTTGTAGCACCATTGAGGGAAGACACAGTCCGGATACCCTAGTGTTTGAAGTTTTTAAAGTACTTTTATGTAGTACTAACTTATGCAACATTTGGCTTTTATGTTATTGTGGGGGTTATTTTGATGGTTTTCTTCTTTGAAACTGGCACTGCGTAGGAAAAATTGGATCAGGAAAGAAACTAAATGCTAGCTAGCGTGTGCTTCCTCACCTTTATAACATCAGAATTATTTCAGAACTGTGGCAAAGAATCCTTCGAGATATTTTTGTGTTCATCATCTTTTCTCTGTCATAGATTTATGTTATAAATTAGAACATTTAGTCTTTTAAGAGTTAATGATTATAACCGTATAATTATTTGAAATCAGCTGGTTGTTTAGAAATATAGGAGGGAATTATGTATACCTAAACATGTATGTGTATATGAAAAGATGTGAAAAAGAAACAGAGTTTTCCTATCACTTTTCTTTTCACCTCAAATGATTCCTTAGGACTGCTCCTTATGTCCAGGAGAGTTTAGACACGAATATTACAACTGTTTTGAAATGTTACCCTGGTTTTCTGTTTTTCTCAACATTGTGAAGCATAGAGGATATATTACTAATACAATTTTCATTTAAAAAATCTCTATTATCCAGGTCCACTTGGAAATTTTTTGTTATTGCTTATAATTCTCTCCTTTGACCCCCTTCAGTTTTGTTTATAAACACATGAAATCTCTTTTTTTTTTTTTAATTAGTTGGAGGCTAATTACTTCACAACATTTCAGTGGGTTTTGTCATACGAATCAGCCATAGATTTACACGTATTCCCCATCCTGATCCCCCCTCCCACCTCCCTCTCCACCCGATTCCTCTGGGTCTTCCGAGTGCACCAGACCCGAGCACTTGTCTCATGCATCCCACCTGGGCTGGTGATCTGTTTCACCATAGATAGTATACATGCTGTTCTTTTGAAATATCCCACCCTCACATTCTCCCACACAGTTCAAAAGTCTGTTCTGTATTTCTGTGTCTCTTTTTCTGTTTTGCATATAGGGTTATCGTTATCACCTTTCTAAATTTCATATATATGTGTTAGTATGCTGTAATGTTCTTTATCTTTCCGGCTTACTTCACTCTGTATAATGGGCTCCAGCTTCATCCATCTCATTAGGACTGGTTCAAATGAATTCTTTTTAATGGCTGAGTAATATTCCATGGTGTATATGTACCACAGCTTCCTTATCCATTCATGTGCTGATGGGCATCTAGGTTGCTTCCATGTCCTGGCTATTATAAACAGTGCTGCGATGAACATTGGGGTGCACGTGTCTCTTTCAGATCTGGTTTCCTCGGTGTGTATGCCCAGAAGTGGGATTGCTGGGTCATATGGCAGTTCTATTTCCAGTTTTTTTAAGAAATCTCCACACTGTTCTCCATAGCGGCTGTACTAGTTTGCATTCCCACCAACAGTGTAAGAGGGTTCCCTTTTCTCCACACCCTCTCCAGCATTTATTGCTTTGTAGACTTTTGGATAGCAGCCATCCTGACTGGCGTGTAATGGTACCTCATTGTGGTTTTGATTTGCATTTCTCTGATAATGAGTGATGTTGAGCATCTTTTCATGTGTTTGTTAGCCATCTGTATGTCTTCTTTGGAGAAATGTCTGTTTAGTTCTTTGGCCCTTTTTTTGATTGGGTCATTTATTTTTCTGGAATTGAGCTGCAGGAGTTGCTTGTATATTTTTGAGATTAATCCTTTGTCTGTTTCTTCATTTGCTATTCTTTTCTCCCAATCTGAGGGCTGTCTTTTCACCTTACTTATAGTTTCCTTTGTAGTGCAAAAGCTTTTAAGTTTCATTAGGTCCCATTTGTTTAGTTTTGCTTTTATTTCCAATATTCTGGGAGGTGGGTCATAGAGGATCTTCATGAAAGCAGGAATTAGATATAATTGAATTGGAGATAGGCTTACATGCTCTTCAGCTGGCTCGCCAAGCCAATTCACTAACCTTGCAGCATTACCACCCTGCATTTTTGGGAAATGAATTTGAAACTTCACTTACAACATTTTGTTATGGTTTAATATTATTCTTTTAATATTTCAAAAAATACATGTGTAATGAATTTGGCTTTCTTTTTTGGTTATACTACTTCTTACAGACCAACAGCATAAACATTAAGAGTAAATTGTATTATCTTACAGTTGTTCCTACTTATAAAAAGGAAAATGCACCAGAAGGTCCTACTCAAAAAGGTCTTCGTGAAGCCAGAGAACAAAGCAAATGTAAAGCAAAGACGAAAGTTAATACAAAGGTATGGTATTTTTGTTTCCATTGATCCATACTTAACTCTCAGATATTCAGATTCATGGACTCATATTGTATCATTATTTTATTGCAAAATGAATTTAGAGATTATGAATTCCAAACTACTTGGACTCTAGATGGAAAATGGAGGTTCTTGAATATTAGTGGTACTTGAGGGACACACATGTATTAGTGGTGGAGATGGCTCAGTGGCTCACTCTGCCACGTTTTTGAACTTAATCACGGCCATTTTTGCTCATTTTTCTTTGTCCAGAGAAATATATCAAGTCATCCCTTATTTATTTTCTCATACCAAAACTTCAAACTTTCATCAGTCTTTTAAAAAAGCCGAATGGAAAGAATTAATGCCCCATTTAAGAACCTCGTTATATCTTAGTGCCTTTGCTGTGCAATCAGGCTGATAGTTCAAATCTTCTGCAGTGATTACAGAAAAATGGTATTAAAAATGTCTGGTAGAAAAAGAGATCAAAAATGAGGAAGAAAGAAAATTACATAAAACCCATGAAGGGTTTAGTTTCTTTTCATGAAAATTGCATAAAGTTTTAGCTGAGTTATTGAATGTTTTTATAAAGTGGTTGTTACCTGTGAGTTCCAAAGTATCTGACATTTAAGAATGAAAACATTTACAAATATAATAACTTTCTCCTAGTAGTAATGCTATAAGAACAACAGATTTTTTTCTATGAATTCAAATAACCACTTAGCTAATATCTCTAATGTTTTTTTTTCCTCAAAGGTATTCCTTGGAATCTAGTGTCATAGGTAATATTTGAATAAAACATGAACTAAATACTTTTATTGATAGGTTATACTAAGGCTTTGATAATCACCTTTTTGTGACGTTTAGACTAGTGTTTCATTGTTCTTCATTATCAATATTAATTTTTAAATTTTTGGTATTTGGGGGAGAATCCCTTCTTTTATTTAGCCCACCTCCAGCTTCCCAATGCCTTCAAGGTCCCATCAAGACTGACCCTCCACTTTTGTCACCAGAGAGCTTTCCCATGTCTCCTCCTGTGTGTAGTTTGAGTCTCTTCCAAATGGGGCGATAGGTGACTCCATTGCTGTCAGTAAGTCGTGCTTCTTCTTGTTTGGATAATCTTTATATATCTCCATAGAGGTTATTAAGTCAGGGAGCAAATATAGCACTCACAATAATTTTAAAAAAAAATTAGAGCTAAGGATTTGGGGTGTGACAGTGGTGGTTTTCATCAAGAAACATTTTCCTTTTCTAATGTGGCTTAGGCATTCTTTTTCACATAGTAATTCATACTTAGAAATGATTGTTTCAGGTTAGTAGCTAAAGATATTGAGCTCTGTGTCATAATCAAAATTCCAAGCTTGAATGAGTTCCTTCTGTGTTTAAGGATGTGTGACAGCTGACTGTGGGCTGTCTATAAGTGGGTGACATTCAGGGATGTTGAAGCAGAGCAGGCAGGAAGGCTGGCCGGGCCATTGCTCCAACAGTAGCCAAATAAATAGAGAAATTTTGGAACTTTGAGGTTAAAGCACTTTGGTATATTTTAGTGAGGCTGCCTTTCCTGTCCTATTACCTGTCAACTGCTCCCCCCCTACCCCCGCCCAATCCTACTGTTCTCTCTATGGTAGGATGCCAGGTCTGGTGTGTGTGTTGGGGGCAGGGGTGCTCTAAAGTTAGCCCAAGCTTTGCTTTTCTCTTCAGTCCCAACAGATAAATGTGTATCTCTCAAGGCAGTTTCCCTCCTTTCATTAGGGATCGATTCTTGGCCTTTAGTCTACATGTAAAAGCTTTATCATGTATCCTCTGTATAAAAGTGAAGAAAAATAGGCTAGGAGGAATGTTTTATTTGCTTTTGCAATTTTAAAAGCAGTTACTTAATGAATTTTTCCCATGTTTTGCCTTTTCATTCAGGAAAAATCAGGGTATCATTTTGGTAAGTCAGAAAAAAAAACTAGATCATTTTGAACAAAATAACTATAATACATGGATTTGGTTATATAGGTTACAGAAGATCTAAGATGTCATCTAGGGAAGAAGCAGACAGCTCAAAGATTGACAATGGCAGGGCATTCTCCTATGTTGGGGACACAGTGGGAGAAGAACATTATTATCAGAATCGAGGAACTGGGTCCAGCAGGTAGGAAGAGTGTGAAGTAAGAGGCTGTCTAGTAGGGGCTAGAGATGGAAAGGATGCAGGGCATGGAGGAAGGAACTTGCAACACGTAATACTAAGGGAGGGATTAGAAAAAACTCACTAATTAATATATATTAAGAAAATATTCATAGCTAAACAGTCTATTTCTGGTCATAACATGTACTTGATATACTTGTTCCTTTTTTTTTTTTTTTTTAACGTTCTCATTCAGGGTTTATGCTTGGCTTGACCAGTACCCACTGGAGTTCTTTATGTGGTGAGCTGAGGACTTCCCAGGAGACTCAGTGATAAAGAATTCGCCTGCCAAGCAGGAGATGTGGGCTTGATCACTGGGTTGGGAAGGTCTCTTGGGGAAGAAGATGGACGACCCATATCTTTAATACTCAATGGTCTGAGGATTTAGTGGTCCTGTTACCTTGGATTGTTGTAGTTTCTCATTGACATTTACTATTTAACATGGATGTACTAAGATGGGCCCCAGGTTTTTTGCTGGGTTCTAAAACGTAATTCCATAATGTATTTTCAAATATAACATCTTTGCTGATGACTTTCAAAGCTACATATTGCCATACTTAGCTGCACACCAATAATTTAGCTATTTATAATTTCCATCTTGAGATGCTACCATTGCCTCAAAATTAACATGACTTAATTCACAAATCATCTTATTTCATAAATAAGCTAATTTCTTCATTTTAAAATTTTCTTTTAATAGTGTCTGCAATCTATTAAAAGAGTCAGTTCAAAAATATGTCATTTATCATCTTTGATCCTCTCCTATCAGTGTCTCCCAAGCTCCCACTGATGCCTTTTTCACATTAGTTGACAAGTTCTGAATTTTTATACTGGGGTTAGGTGGGAAGGGGAGACTTAGGGGTTAAAAATCTGATTGAAAAGTGCCTAACAAGCTTATCTTAAAGTTTCTTCATTGGAAGAGCAAATTTACTTAAATTGAGGGATTAAGGAGGAGATTATGGGGGACTTTCAAAATCACCTTTAAACTACCTACTGCACTGCTCCTTTTTCAATGATTACTCCCACCCTTCTAAAGCTGATCTCCATGGAAAACCTTAGCTTCCTCCTAGACTGTTCTCCAGTAGTCCATTCTGTGAGACACTGAATATTTTTTCCATAAACTTGCTGTTATAAACTGGGTTAATCTTCCTTGCTGCTGCTGCTGTTGCTAAGTCGCTTCAGTCATGTCCGGCTCTGTGCAACCCCATAGATGCCAGCCCACCAGGCTCCCCCGTCCCTGAGATTCTCCAGGCCAGAACACTGGAGTGGGTTGCCATTTCCTTCTCCAGTGCATGAAAGTAAAAAGTGAAAGTGAAGCAGCTCAGTCATGTCCGACTCTTCGCGACCCCATGGACTTCCTTAGACAGTTGTATAACTTTACTTTTCAAGCTAGTTTAGTATCTAGATAGCTCAGTTGGTAAAGAATCCACCTGCAATGCAGGGGACCCCAGTTCAATTCCTGGGTCTGGAAGATCACCTGAAGAAGGGATAGGCTACCCACTCCAGTATTCTTGGGCGTCCCTTATGGCTTAGCTGGTAAAGAATCTGCCTTCAATGCAGAAATCCCACCAGGGATTCCCTGGTGGCTCAGATGGTGAAGTGTCTGCCTGCAATGCAGGAGACCTTGGTTCAATCCCTGGGTCGGGAAGATCCCCTGGAGAAGGAAATGGCCACCCACTCTAGTACTCTTGCCTAGAAAATTCCATGGATGGAGGAGCCTGGTGGGCTACAGTCCATGGGGTCACAAAGAGTCAGACACGACTGTGACTTTCAATGTGGGATACCTGGGTTCGATCCTTGGGTTAGAAAGATCCCCTGGAGAAGGAAAAGGCTAACCACACCAGTATTCTGCCTTAGAGAATTCTGTGGACTGTATAGTCTGTGGGGCCACAAAGAATCAAACACGACTGAACGACTTTCACTTTCACCTCACTTATCCTGATATGTCATGTTAATTTCTCTATATTTTTCTATAACATATGAGATTATACTCTAAAAGTTAATTCTTATGGTTTAAACTATTTTCTGTACAATATGGAAACAATTTTCCTGAATACTGGAGAAAAGCCATTTTTCTTCCCTCTGTAAACCAAACAATGGGTTACTAAAATAGTCAACAGGTTAGTTTTTGTGAAGATAACTATACATTATAACACAATTTCCCTCTATCTGTGAAATATATTTTACTCTAAAAGAAGTGAGAATCATTATGCAACTAATTGAATGTCTTTTGCAGTCGCATAAGTCGCAGATAAGAGAAAGAAATTACTACTTTCAGTTCAGTTCAGTCACTCAGTCGTGTCCGACTCTTTGCCACTCCATGGACTGCAGCACACCAGGCTTCCCTGTCCCTCACCAAGTCCCGGAACCTACTCAAACTCATGTCCGTCACGTCAGTGATACCATCCAACCATCTCATCTTCTGTCATCTTCTTCTCCCACCTTCAATCTTTCCCAGCATCAGGGTCTTTTCCAACGAGTCGGTTCTTTGCATCAGGTGACCAAAGTATTGGAGCTTCAGCTTCGGCATCAGTTCTTCCAGTGAATATTCAGGACTGATTTCCTTTAGGATGAACTGGTTGGATCTCCTTGCAGTCCAACGGACTCTCAAGAGTCTTCTCCAACACCACAGTTCAAAAGCATCAATTCTTCAGTGCTCAGCTTTCTTTATAGTCCAACTCTCACATCCATACATGACTACTGGAAAAAGAAATGACTACTTTAGAGGCTTTGAGTGGTGATCAGACATGTGAAAAGTTAAACATGGTGGTTGTTTATTCACTAAGTCATGTCTGACTCTTGTGATCTCATCGATTGTAGCCTGCCAGGCTCCTCTGTCCATGGGATTCTCTAAGCAAGAATACTGGAGTGGGTTGCCATTTCCTTCTACAGGGGATCTTCCTGACCCAGGAATTGAACCCAGGTCTCCTGCATTGCAGGCAGATGATTTACCAACTGAGCCATGAGGGAAGCCCATCCTCTCAAGAAGTTTATGGTGGTGGTGGTTTAGAAACCACCACATCTTTAGAAAGTTAAAGATATGAACATTTTTTGTTGTTGTTCAGTCTGTAAGTCATGTCCTATTCTCTGCGACCCCATGGACTGTAGCACGCCAGTTCTTCACTGTCTCCTGCTGTCCTTCACTATCAATTTGATTTCTGGTTCCTCTGCCTTTTCTAAATCAAGCTTTTATGTATGAAAATTCTTGGTTCATGTACTACTGAAGCCTAGCTTGGAGGATTTTGAGCAATACTTTGCTCGCATGTGAGATGAGTGCAATTGTGCAGTAGTTTGAGCATTCTTTGGCGTTGTCTTTCTTAGGGATTGAAATGAAAACTGACCTTTTCCTTCCTGTGGCCACTGCTGAGTTTTCCAATTTTGCTAGCATATTGAGTGAAGCACTTTCACAGCATCATCTTTTAGGATATGAAATAGGTCAGCTAGAATTCCATCACCTCCACTAGCTTTGTTTGTAGTGATGCTTCCAAAGGCCCACTTAACCCTGCAGTCCAGGATGTCTGGCCCTTGGTGTGTGATCACACCATCGTGGATATCTGGGTCATTAAGATCTTTTTCTGTATAGTTCTTCTGTGTATTCTTGCTGCCTCTTAATATCCTCTGCTTCTGTTAGGTCCATGCCATTTCTGTTCTTTTTTGTGTCCATCTTTGCATGAAACAGGGCTTCCCTAGTAGCTCAGAGAGTAAAGAATCTGCTTGCAGTGCTGGAGACCTGGCTCAGGAGGATCTTCTGGAGAAGGAATGGCAACCCAGTCCAGTATTCTTGCCAGTCCAGGATTCTGTGGGAGAATCCCGTAGACAGAGGAGCCTGGCAGGCTATGGTCCACTGGGCACAACTGAAATGACTTAGCACTAGCAACTTGTATGGAATGTTCCCTTGATATCTCTAATTTTCTTGAAGAGCTCTCTAGCCTGTTCCATTCTATTATGCCCCCCCTCCCCACCCCGGCCTTTTTTAAAAAAAAAAAAAATTTCACTTAGGAAGGCTTATCTATCCTTGCTTTCTTTGGAATTCTGCATTCAGATGGGTATATCTTTCCTTTTCTCCGTTACCTTTTGCTTCTCTTCTTTTCTCAGCTGTTTGTAAGGCCTCCTCAGACAGCCATTTTGCCTTTTTGCATTTCTTCTTCTTGGTGATGGTTTTGATCACCTCCTCCTGTGTAATGTTACGAATATCTGTCCATAGTTCTTGAGGAACTCTGTCTATCAGATCTAGTCCCTTGAATCTGTTTGTCACTTATACTGTATAATTGTAAGAGATTTGATTTAGGTCATACCTGAATGGCCTAGTTGTTCCCCCTACTTTCTTCAATTTAAGTCTGAATTTGGCAATAAGGAGTTCATGATCTCAGGCACCATCAGCTCCCAGTCTTGTTTTTGCTGACTATATAGAGCTTCTCCCTCTTTGGCTGCAAAGAAAATAATCAGTCTGATTTCAGTGCTGACCATCCAGTCGTGTCCATGTGTAGAGCCGTCTCTTGTGTTGTTGGAAGAGGGTGTTTGCTGTGACCAGGGCGTCCTCTTGGTACTCTGTTTGCCTTTCCATGCTCCATTCTGTACTCCAAGGCCAACCTTGCCTGTTACTCCAGGTATCTCTTGACTTCCTACTTTTGCATTCCAGTCCCCTATAATGAAAAGGATATCTTTTTTTGACATTAGTTCTTATGGCAGAAAGTGAAGAGGAACTAAAAAGCCTCTTGATGAAAGTGAAAGAGGAGAGTGAAAAAGTTGGCTTTAAGCTTAACATTCAGAAAACTAAGATCATGGCATCTGGTCCCATCACCTCATGGGAAATAGATGGGGAGATAGTAGAAACAGTGTCAGACTTTATTTTTTTGGGCTCCAAAATCACTGCAGATGGTGACTGCAGCCATGAAATTAAAAGACGCTTACTCCTTGGAAGGAAAGTTATGACCAACCTAGATAGCATATTAAAAAGCAGAGACATTACTTTGCCAACAAAGGTCCACCTGGTCAATGCTATGGTTTTTCCAGTGGTCATGTATGGATGTGAGAGTTGGACTGTGAAGAAAGCTGAGCGCCGAAAAATTGATGCTTTTGAACTGTGGTGTTGGAGAAGACTCCTGAGAGTCCCTTGGACTGCAGGGAGATCCAAGCAGTCCATCCTGAAGGAGATAGGTCCTGGGTGTTCATTGGAAGGACTGATGCTGAAGCTGAAACTCCAATACTTTGGCCACCTCATGCAAAGGGTTGACTCATTGGAAAAAACCCTGATGCTGGGAGGGATTGGGGGCAGGAGGAGAAGGGGGCGACAGAGGATGAGATGGCTGGATGGCATCACTGACTTGATGGACATGAGTTTGATTAAACTCTGGGAGTTGGTGATGGACAGGGAGGCCTGGCGTGCTGCGACTCATGGGGTTGCAAAGAGTCGGACACGACTGAGCGACTGAACTAACTAACTAGAAGTTCTTGTAGGTCTTCATAGAAGTGCTTAACTTTAGCTTCTTCGGCATTCGTGGTTGGGGCATAGACTTGGATTACTGTGACATTGAATGGTTTTCCTTGGAAATGAACCAAGATCATTCTGTTGTTTTTGAGATTGCACCCAAGTACTGCATTTCAGACTCTTCTGTTGACTATGAGGGCTACTCCATTTCTTCTTAGGGATTCTTGCCCACAGTAGTAAATATAATGGTCATCTGAATTAAATTCTCCCACTCCTGTCTAATTTATTTCACTGATTACTAAAATTCCTATATTCACTCTTGCCATCTCCCGTTTGACTACTTCCAATTTACCTTGATTCATGGATCTAACATTCCAGGTTCCTATTTAATATTGTTCTTTACAGAATATTTGCACATAACTCTCAACTTCTTTCAGTTCAGTTCAGTTCAGCTGCTCAGTTGTGTCCAACTCTTTGCGACCCCATGAATCACAGCACGTCAGGCCTCCCTGTCCATCAACTTCTTTAAGGGCTATTTTATATTTTGATTTATTTAATGAAAACATGGAATCTTATTTAATATCTTTGTCATGATATCTTTGGTACTTATATAAAATAGATTGTAGTTTAAATATAACGATGTGGAAATATAAAGAGGAGAGAAAGTTCCTTTTAACTCTGATATGCCAGTTTATGTCATCATGTTGTGTGATGCCACCCTGGCCTGCTAATGGTGCACTTCAAAAACAATTAAATACCCCTTCATGCTAATACCTTGCTTTATTAGAGCAAATTTAGCTGCATTTTGTACAGTATTTTTGAATATTGTTAAGCAGTAATTGTTGTTTTTTGCCGGAAGTACTGCGATTCTGACATCAACCAATGATCTCCTTGGCATTTTGCCAATAATTATAAATACGAGTTTAGGATGTTAAGTTAGCATTTTTCAGACATAAAGTTGCAAAAAAGGAAATTAGATTTGCATTATTTTTAGAGTTTAGAATTATGGAATATATTAAAAAGTCTAAAACCATATGCAAATGAAAATTTTAATGCCTGTAATTTGATAATAATGTTGAATATATTTAAGAGTTGAAAATATCATTAAAAATCCCTGAGGAAATATATTAATCAAAATATTTATTCATAATGTTGTGCCATGTTAAATACATAAGGATTAAGCCAACTTGTTTATAATTCTGTTCTGAGTAGAAAATCAAATAACTAGAAATACATTACACTAAATTTATTCTGCTTTACATAAAAAGAAGTAAATGTTAATCAGAATAGAGGTAATTAAGAAATACTAATTATTCTCAGGTTTTCAACTCTACCATTTATTTTGAATCATGCATAAGCATGAAGGATTTAGAAAATATGAAATCAGTTTGCAATGGGAAAATGCTTAGGATTTTACAACATTTTCAAACTTCAGTCAGTATCATCATCTATAGTTTAAAATACAACTGTGTTCAAGTAATATTTCCTTAACTTAATATAAATATATTTGACTGTAATATATAAATGTACAAATTATATATTATGTTGATTAAAAATATATAAAAAGCATAAATTGAAATTATACACTATGATCTTATACAACTTGCTTTTTTCTTTTGGTGGTTTGCTTCTAAGATTCTTCCATATTCTTGTATGGGGATGTAACTCATTTCATACTGTTTACTTTTGTATTATGAATGTATGCTCAGATTGTTCTCAGAGTCTTGGTCCAGGGAACAGGATGCCATGAATATTCCTTACCCACCCCCAGGTGCACATATGCAAGGTTTTCTTTAGGATATTAAATTTCAAAATTTCTGGAGAGAGGAGGATTTTACTAGACAATGTCATATTATTTTTCAAATTAGTTTAACATGTCTATAAACCCACACATAGAGTTCCTATTACTCTATGTCATTTTTGACACTGGGTATTACAGATTTCTTTATTTTTGCCAATTTAATGAGTAAAATAAGTTACTTCACAGGGTCTTAATTTTCATTTTTCTTACTAATAATTAAATTTAACATGTTCTCTTTTGCTTATAGGCAGTTCATATGCTTGCCTCTATAAAATGTCAGTTCATAGTTTTTTTCCCCCATTTTCTTTTAGGTTCTTGATATTTGAAAAATATTTGTGGTATATTTTAATATTGAGTCCTTGATCAGTTGCATGAATGTAGATATCTTGTCCCAGATGGTGGCTTATATTTTCTGATCCTTTGTAGTGTCTTTTAATAAATAGAAGTTCTTCATTTTTCATGGTTTTTATTTTTAGAAAAGTAACCCAGCAAAAAGTTCATTTTAATGTATTTAAATTTATCAATACTTTCTTTTATGGTAACAATTATTCCCACTTGCTTAAGAGATACTTTCCTATCCCAAGATCAGAATGCTTTGCTTGAATATTTTCTTTTAAGATGTTTGTTTATAATTTTCCCTTTTCTAAGTGTTTGTGTGTAATTCCTAGAAATAGAGATGTTCTCTTACATACACACAATATGGTATTTAGATGAAAAAAATTAACATTGATACAGTACTTTTTAATCTATTGAATTTATTTGTGTTCTACTGTCTTTGATTTTTTTGAAACCAGCCTTTTTATTTTGGGAGTTGCAGATTCACATGCAACTTCACATGAAGAAATAATACAGAGAGATCTTGTATACTCTTTATCTACTTTCCTTCAATGGTAACATCTTATAAAACTAAAGTACAAAAAAACCTAAAATACAGTGTCACAGTCCTCAGTGGTCTCAGTCAAGGTGTAGAAAAGTTTCATCACCACAAAAAGCATTAGTGTTGCTCTTTTATAGTCATATCCACTTTTTGCTCTCTATTCCACTCTCCTTAATCTCTAATTGTGGACAACCACTATTTTTTTTCTCCAGGTGTATAATATTGTCATTTTGAGATTGTTATTTAAATGGAATCATACTGTACTTAACTTATGTGATTGACTTTTACATTTGGCATCTTTATCTTGAAATTCATCCAAGCTTTTGCGTGGATCAGTAGTTATTTTTTTTTTTACTGAGTAGGTGTTAATTCTTTTTTTAAATATTTGGTAGAATTCTCCAAAGACCATCTGGACCTTAGGATTTCTTTTTTGGCTTACCAGTTCAGTCTTTTTAATGGTTATGGGGCTATTCAGATTATTTCACCTTAATTGATAGTTTTAGTAGTTTGTATTTTTTGGACTTGTTAAATTTATGAGCATGAAGTTATTTATAACATTCCCCTGTGATATTTTTAATAACTGCATGATCTGTGGTAAGATCCTTCAATCCATTCTTCTTAATATTTTTTATTTGTATCTTTTCCCTTTTTATTTTTGTCAAACTTGCTAGATACAGTTTTATCAATTTTACTGACTTTTTAAAAAGAATTTCCTTTTTGTTTCATGATTTTCTGAATTGTTCTACTTTCATTTCATTGATTTCTGCTTTTGTTAGAGGAAACACACTGACTGAAACCTCCCACCCTGGCCAGGCATCAGGGTTATTTTATGACAGGAGGTCCCAGTAAGGAACTAAGCCACCACCCATTGAAAGAGTTAAGGAGAGGTCAAAAAGAGACACCCTGTGTCCTACCACCTCTGAGGTTTCTTTTTGATGGCTTCCATCTTGACTGAGCTGATGCATGCACCCCAGGAAGGACTCTGAATCAGAATGATTGGCTAAAGATAACCCAGAAATTAATCCCATCACCATAAAACCTGAGAATGTGAGCCATGTGGCAAAGCAGTTTTCCTGGGTTGCCTTACCTCCTGTTCTCTGCCCAGGCACCCTTTCCCAATGGAGTCTCTTGCTTTGTCAGCATAAGTGTCTCCTTGGACAGTTCATTTCCGAGTGTTAGACAAGAGCCCCCTTTTGGGCCCTGGAAGGGGTCCCCCTTCCTACAACTCTTTTATCTTTATTATTTCCTTTATTCTTCCTCTAGCTTTGAGTTTCTCATGCTTTTTAACCCTACTTTTTTGAGTTAGAAACAGATTATTAATTTGAGACATTTCCTCTTTTGTAATGCAAGCATATAGAGCTATAAATGGCCCTCTCAACACTACTTTAGCTGTGTGTCACATATGTTGATATGTTATACTTTCATTTTCACTCAATTCTATGTATTTTTATTTTCTTTGAGACTTCCTCTTTGACCTGTGGATGATTTAGAAATGTTGTTCAATTTCCATGTGTTTAAGTGATTTTCCTGTTGTCTTTTTGTTACTGATTTCTAGTTAGATTTGATTATGGCCAGAGAATGCATTACCTTTTGTTTCACATTAGAGATCAGACCTAAGTCCCCTTCTGTTCAGTAAGGAATGGTAAAATGTCCTGCCACTATGCTCTTCCTTCAATCCCGGTATCTTAAACTAGTTTATGTTTCTGTTTTCCCCTTTCAGAGTTATGCTTTCATTGTGTCTTGCATTATTTCCATGGTTTATAGTTGTTCTTAGCAGGGAAAAGCAGGGGGAGAGATAAGTATGCTCCATCTTGTCTTGGCTGGATGTCTTGTCATCAAATTTTGCTTTCAAATCATATTAATAATGTTGAAATTACCATCAAATTTTTTATGTAGAGACAAACAGGAATCCTGTTTCACTTGAGTTTGTTGCTGAGTCTAAACTTGCTCTACTTGTTCCATAAGAATCTGAGAGATGTGTTGAGGCAAGAAATAATGACTTTACTCGGAGAGCTGGCTGACCTAGAAGGTGGCAGACTAATGTCTCAAAATAACCACTTATTGGGGTCTGGATGCCAGTTTCGTCTATGGATTAGAGATGGAGGGGGGAGCTGAGGAAACAAAAAGGACATCTAATCTGAAAATATCTTCCAGAATAACAAGCCTCAGGTAGGGTGATGTTTTAGTTTCTTTCTTCCTGCCATCTACAGATGGACAGGGTTCTGAACAAAGGCACTTTAGATGAACTAGGCAGAGGGCAGGACTCTCTGAGGCAGGCAATTATGTATGATTATAATAACAAACATAGGGAAAAACAAGGGTTAAAGTCAAAGAAACAGATTTAGCATGGAAGAGTCAAAGTTGACTCTTCCTTGTTACAGTTTCACTCAGATAACTGTGTATTTCAGCACACTTTTTTATATGGCTCTTCTTTTTCCCAGTGGTCTGCAAGTACCGGCTCAGTCATTTAGGTAGTTTCTGTGTATATCCTGGGTTTGCTTTTGGACATCTTTAATGTTCCATTGGTGAATTTGTTTACTTCTGTGTCAGTACTTTTTTTTTTTCTTTGTAGTAAATTTGACATGTAACACTGTAAGTTTAAAGTAGGCAAAGTGTCACTTGTGCTACTTTGATACATTTATATATTGTGATTTGATTTCCAGTACAGAAATATTTATCATATTACCTTATTATAGTACACTAGTATTTTCTATATTCATCGTACTGTGTATTAATTAGATCTCTATGTCTTATTTACTACTCATTAAAGTTTGTGTTCTTAACATCATACTTTCAGTTCACCCTCCATCTGCTGGTAACCACTATTTTACTTCCTTTTTTAATAAAGTTTTAACTTTTTTAGATTCTGTATATAAGTGATAGCATACAGTTCACTGTGGTTTTAAATTATTACAGTTTTTAATAAGTTTGAATATACCTTAGGATGGTTTCCTCAACCCTGTTCTTCAGAAGTGTTTTGCTGTTCTGTAAAATTTAAAATAGGCTTGCCAAGTTCCTAAAAACTTTTTTCTTAAGACCTTTATTAACATAGCTGTGGTTTTATAGATTTATATAGAGATAAGCAGCATCTTTATGATATTGAGTGTCTCAATGCATAAATGAATGTGGTTTATCTCCCCATATATTTGGTTTTTAAATCTTTTAAAACATTTTTATATTTTTTCCATACAGATCTTATACATGTTTTTGTTAAATATAATTATCAATGCCTTGTAATTTTTCTAATATAAATAATATTTACAAGTAGTTAAAATAAATAACTTGTCCCTTTGTCGGCTTTGAGGCCTCCAACAGAAATCAAGAGGGCATCTATGAGCTCAGAGCAAGATCAATCCTCTGTCCAACTCCACGCCTCCATCCTCAGGAGTGGAGAGGGAACTCTCAAACTTGGAATAAGATCACAGCTCTTCAAGACACCATTGACAGGAGACAACAAAGTTCCCAAGCACTCCGAATAAGACCGCCCATTTACAGGACATACTACCTCTGTCAGCAGGAGGCAAAGGGGAGATTCTGAGTAACTTGTGCTTCTGGGCCTCTTCTCTCCCAGACCTTTTTCTTCAACACCCATATCCTTTATCCTGTTCTTTTTAGTCTTCTTAAGGAGCCTATAACTCCCGGTTCGTCACATATTCCAAAACTCTAACCCTCCCTAAGGCTCCTTATGTCATGTTTTCTTACTCAATCTCTTAGTCTCCTTTTCTGATTCCCTAATTTTTCACTGTGTACTCCGTGGAATTCAAGATCTTTGATCAGCAAAATCCACTCTATTTTCAGCTTGTATTATGTCCCTTCACCTTCTGTGCTAATAGAAATTCAGCTTTTCCATGCTTATAGTTTCTCCTACAGCCAGCAGACTTCTGGTAAATGTTTAATGATCAGCTCTTTGAAGGGGAGGAAATAAACCTTGATTTGCAGTATTTTCCAGTTTCTGTGTTTTATATACTCAGGCTACTATCTTACTTCACCAAATGTGAGGTTGAGAAGTGACATCCATAGTCAGCTTTCTTGACGTAGCTCATGTCTACCATGATCTGTAGCAGTCTCAAGGGTGACTTCTCTGATTCCCCACTAAGCTATAGCATTGGACCTGCAAGTGACATAATTGTCCCCCTTGCTTCTCATTGCTGCTTTCAGTCCCTTCTCCTACTCTCATTAATGAATACACCTTGCCTTGAATCTCATATCATCAGTTTATTGTACTCAATAATAGCTATTTCAGGCACTTCTTAATTTTTTTTTCTTTACTTCTTTTGTAAAATGAAAAAAGTAGTCACTGTGACATTGTCACTTCTGTAAAAATGATTCCTGCTGTAATTCTTATTTAGATATTCACATGGATGATCCTTCAAACACTCTTTCAGTTCCTCAACAGCTGCTGCTTTAAATGATCTTGTTCTCCATCTATTCTCAGTCACTCACTTTTTGGTCATTCTCTAGGCCTTGTTATTGCCAATAACTAACATAATTTGTCATTTTGTTTGCTGTTTGCTCCTTATCTCCCCGACCTCTGTATATTGAGGTTTTTCTGGGATCAGTTCTGGGGCCTCTTCTCTTTTGATGTCCTTACTCCCTAGGTTGTCTCACCCAGTCTCATGACTTTAAATTACCTATATGTTAGTGATTCATTAAGTTATATCTTCACCAGAGATGTCTTTTCTGTCCTCTGGTTTTATATATCCAACTGCATGCTCAACCCTCCAACCATCAACCCTTCCATTCTGAGTCTGCATTAAGGCTCTATCTCCTGCAATTTTCTCCATCTTAAGGAAACTCTGTCCTTCCAGTTCCTCAACCAAAAACCTCTGGAGTTATCCTTGAGTCATTTCTCTCTCAGACTTTTTACATCAGATATGAAAAATTATTTTGGTTGTATTTTGAAACATATATACTCTTCCATCTTTTCTTACCACCAGCAGTGTTGCTCTCTGTTTTTCTTCTCCATCATCTCTAACCTGGATTACTACAATAGCTCCCCAGCTGGTCTTTCTGCTTTTTTTCTTCCTTTCCTTCAGTCTTTGTTGAATGTAGCAGCCAGAGCGATCCTCCTAAAACATAAATCTATCCATTATATATCTCAGTTGAAAACTTTTAGTGGTTTTCTATCTTTTTCAGAGCTATAAGAAAGTCATTATAGCCTCTGAGGTCCTACATTTTCTGGTTCCTTTTTAACCTCTCTGACCTCATCTTCACTTGCTGGACCGTCTTTTACTCAATTGTAGACACACTCGCCTCCCTGTTTGAAGAATACTGTAGTCATGCCCTGCCTCCAGGCTTTTGCACTTGAGGTTTTATCTCTCTAAGTTGTCTTCTCTCAGAAATTTGAATGGCTCATGCCCTCAACTCCTTTAGATCTTTAATTAAATGTCTTCTTTTAGAGAGACTTTCCATAGACATCCCATCTAAATTTTAATTTAGATTTAATTAAAATTCCCTTTTCCTTCCTGGATCTCTTTCCTGCTTTTTTTTTTTTTCTTACATATCTGCCTCTTACATTCTGCATTGTACTTATTAACTTACTGTACTTTTTCCCTACTAGAATGTAAGCTCCATGAGAGCAGAAATATTTGCCTGCTTTATTCACTTCTGTATTCTCAGTGCCAAAAATGTGACTGGCCAATAGTAAGTACTCCATAAATATTTGTGTTTGAATGAAGGAATACCTAAGAAATATACATTCTGTTAGTTGTTGTTGCATAGAAATGAAATTGATTACTGTAAGTCAATTGTAAACATAGAGACCTTGCTAAACTCTCTACTATAATAGGTTTCTTTAAAAAAATTCCTTGTAAATAATGATATCACCTATAAACAGTGATAGTTATGATTTTCCTTTTCTGATCTTGGAAAATTTGATGTGTATTTCTTATTTTTGTACATTGTTTAGGACTTCTAGAGAATGGTTAAATTGAAGAGATTGGAATAGACATTCTTATCCTGTTTGTTTGTTTTTTCCTAAAATGAAGAAATATTTCTCATGTTTCAACACAAGAAATGATATTTTTTATAAATCTTTAGTAGATATTCCTTCTTAAGTTAAAAAATTTCCTCTACTTCCACATTTGCCAAGTGTATTTGTGTTTTATCATGAGTTAACATTAATTTTGTTTTATCATAAATGAATGGTGAATATTTTTGTCATGTTTAAAAGTTTTATCATGAATGAATGCTGAATTTTCTGCTTCTGAGATGATCTTCTCCATTAATGTTTTAAAGTGGTAAATGACATGCTAGACTTTCTAATGTAACATTCTCTTTCATTCTTTGGATGAAACTAGCTCATTCATCATGTGTTATATGATTTATATATATCACTGGATCTAGTTCATTGTTTTATACTTAGGGTGTTTCTATATTTTGAATAAAACTGACTTTTAATTTTCCTTTTTAGTCAGTCTTTTTATAATTTTGGTATTATAAAATGGATTGCAGATATTTCCCTCTTTATCTCTTGAGTTTTTATATCTACCTTAAATGTATGCATAGAAGTCTTAGGTGAAACTAATAGGAGCTGCTATTCATATTTTGGATTCATATGGATTTGTATTTTTTAGCATAATAGAATTCTAGCAGTTATTGATTCTTGAATCAATTTTAGTAAATCATTAAGTAATATATTTACATGAATATAACCATTTTGTCTAAGTTTCAAATTTACCAGCATAAAGATATTTGTTACATTATTTATTTTTTAAATCTCTAACGAATCCACAGTTATATTCTCTTCTTGTTTTTGATATCTATTTATCTTCTTCCTTTCTTAAAGTTTCCCTGCTGAGAAGACTCTCCCTCATCTCTCATTGTTCTTCCTTGAGATTTAGGAATTTTATTAGTATTTTAAAATAACTTTTAAGTTTTTTGATCCTCTTAAATATATACATAGTTTTTCATTACTTTGTGCTTTCATTGTTATGATTTCCTTCTGTCTGTACTCTTTGGGTTTATTCTTTGTTTCTTTTTCCACTTCTTAATTAGGATACATAGCTTATTAATTTTTGGCCTTCCCACTATTCTATTTAGTATTATAAAGTTTATAATACTAAGTACTTTAACTACTTCTTACACATGTTTCTATGTAACATTTTAATTTTTGCTCAGTCTTAAGTATTTTAAGATTTCCATTATGATTTCTTCAATTCATGGTTGATTTAGAGAATATTTGTATATTTGCATATGCATGATTTGGGGTTATCTTTTTTGGTTGTTATAGATTTCTAGTTTAAATAAGTCATCGACAGAGCATGTAATCTGTATTAAGTCAGTTCTTAAAGTATGGTGGGAGTTGTTATGGCAGAGATCACTAGTTCTCCACCAAAACATATTTTATTTATTCCCTGTTTTTCATGATATTGCTAGTGTTGTAGTTAGACTATATTTCTCAGCTTCCTTCCTACCTGTATGTGACAATAACACTAAATTTTGCCAATGGAATAGGCACTTATGTGGTATGTGCCTATGAATTATTTTTTAGAGATACTTACATTTTCCCCTCATTTTCAAGGAAGGATACTATTTTGATCATTAATACAGTGCTTGATTATATACCTGTGTATATTTTGGAGAATCATAAGTTGATCATCTGACACGACAGGACTGGATGTTCTTCCACATTTTGGTTTACTCTCTTGTACCTGTGCCATGGAATGAGAAAAAAAATGTCTCAGCTAACCTCTGATTTAGTGAAAGGCATGAGGATCAGTGCTGCTGTAACTGGGCTTAGCCAATATCAGTTCATCTCCAACTGACCCACAGTATATGAGCCAGATCAATCCTGCTGGATACCACTGAGATGCTGTGGTCGCTTATTTTATGACACTGATACAATGCCACTACTCTGGTCTGCTCCTTAAAGGAGCATCAGGCTTGAACTGCTTTATATTCCTATATCTTCAGTTTATGTGGGTCAAGGAAGTGCCTGTAATTCATCTGACTGTGCAGACAGACCAAGACAGTCTTCTAAATGGATGAACCAAAAAGAAGAGGAATCCTGATCCATCATGCTCAGCTGTGCATGGACTTTGATCACTCACTTTGGGAGAATTACTTGTGGGAGGATTATTGTCTGTTTGTGTCAGTCCACCCTTTTTGAGATCTGTCAGCTTTAGCAGCTTAATTTTTATCCTAGTATACAAGTTCTCTGGGACTTCACAGGTGATTCAGTGGCAAAGAATCTGCTTGCCAATGCAGGAGACCCAGGAGGCATGGTTTCAATCCCTGGGTTGGGAAGATCCCCTGGAGGAGGAAACGGCAACCAACTACAGTATTCTTGCCTGGAGAATCCCATGGACAGAGAAGCCTGGTGGGCTACAGTCCATGAAGTTGCAACGAGCCAGACATGACTGAGCATGCATGTGTGTGGGCACAAGTTCTTTATAAACTAGAATATGGTCCATTTTTGTAACAGTATGTACTTGAGAAGAATCTTTTTCCTAATTTTGGAGTTGAGAATTTCATGTATATTTAATACAATTTGATTTTTGTATATTCAAATTGGAAATCTGTATCTGTATTATATTTTGGTAAATATCAATACTTGAGTAAACTGATGGAGTTTTCAGTCTTTTCCTACAAGTTAATCAATTTTTACATTAAACAGATTTAATCTATTTTACTAGATGCTTAAAAGTTTAGAATTGTTATATTAACTAGATGAACTAAAGCATCACTTGTAGTAATTTTTTTTCTATTTTTTCTTCTTAAAACTTTTATAACTTTTAAACCAACCTTAGTAATCAATACTGTCCTTTTAATTTTCTTCCAATGTTTTTATACACATATATACAGTATATATTTAAGTTAGTATTGGAATGACTTTAAATACATTTTTCAAGTAAAATGCTAGTTTATAGTTTTGCACATTTTATATACCTTTGTACATTTTTTTTCATCTAATATCATAAGCCTTTCTCATGACAGTATATTGATATATTCTTCAGACCAGCAGATTTGATACCCTTATAGTACTTCATTATTTGTATTTTTTGTTATGATTTTATCTCCTTGTTTGTACTTAATTTGGTTATTTCCATTATTTTATTGTTTTAAATAATTCCATGAGCTCAGTCCTTATACATAAAAGCTGTGTTCATGTCTCTGACTATTTCCTCAGAATAGAACTCAAGAATTGGCATTGTTGGGTCAAAGATTACAAAAAGATGTTTGTTCTAGACTTTGTTTTGAAAGTGAAATATAAAGAAATTCATTTTAAAGTTTGCGACTCTCATTCATTTTTATTTTACACACTTTCTTCTTTACCTCAGACTCCTCTGTCTGTAAAAATGCTTTGCCTGTGGTTCTATTTGCTATGATACAGCTACTTTATTCCTCTTTGATTAGTATTTGCTTGGTACTTTTTAAAATCTATTTTTAACATTTCTCAGGTATATTTGGTTGTCTCTGATAAATAACGTATGCAATCTCTTTAATTTAGGTGGTGATTTTGTTCATTTACATTTAAGTGTTTTACATTTATTGTGATTATTGATATATTTGCCTTGCTTCTGTTATCTTTTTTGCTATACATGTGTCTAATCTTTTTATGCTTTTATCTTCCCACACTTTAAAATACATTGATTTTTTTTTTTACCAGGTATTTTTCCTTTTTCTTGTTTTTTTTAGTGTTTACTCTTAAGAATTTAGCATGTACATGTAATACAATCTAAGCTAAGTTACTTGAGTAACACAAAAGTTTGCAAACCCTAAACAAAAAATTTCCTATTGCTTATTTTTTTTTTTTTTAGGAATCTGGTACTTAGTTCAATTTCTGTTACATAGCAAAACAGGCATTGTTATTTTATAAAGAGAGTTGAGCTTATAAATACAATACTTGTTTAGATTTGCCTACAGTTGTATTAATTTCATTGTTCTGACTGTATTCACGATTTCATCTTTGCTTTTTTGTCCAGCAGTTTTACTATAATTGGTATAACATTGTTTTCATTTATCCCATGGAATATGTTATGATTCTCATGTTTAGGTAGCAGGATTTGTTTGTTTGTTTGTTTGTTTCTCAAAATTTTTCATTCATTACTGTAATAAATATTGCCTTTCCTTCATTAAAAAAAAAAATTCCTTCCTTCTAGGGCTGCAATTAGATATAGGCTATACTGTCTCATTCTATCTTCCATACTTCTTAACCTCTTATTTCTGTTTTTTTTTTATTTTTATTCTTAACTCTCTGCTGTATTCTCAGAAATTCTTTATTCTTGTTCTCTATATTTGTTGCATTCTCATTTTAAAATCTAGCCTTTGTGCTTTAATATGGGAATTTATGTATTGTTTTTTACTTCTAAAGGCTGCATTTGTTTAAGACCATTCCTGATAATTCTTGATAGTTCCTTGTTGCTTGCACTTGTATATACTTTTTTTTTCTGTAAACATTCCTAAGATACTATTTCCATAGCTTATGGGTGGTCGACCATCTAGTCTCCAGATTGCAGTTCTGATTTGGCATATGTCATCATGGCTACTCATTTTTTGCATGTGCTTACTGCTTATAGCTCACATGTTAGCTCCATAATTTTATCTTTGCCTCCTTTAACTTTTGTGGAATGCAATTATGCAATAAAATTATGTTTTAGTTGGTTTTTAGTTGTTTTCCAGTGGGAGAATCCTTCAGAGTATGTAGTTTAATATATTTCTGAGTCTAGTATTTAATTTTAGCAATTAAACTTCTCCATTTGATATGTCTCTTAGGAGAATACAAGTAAATGACAATCCATTTTTAACCTATGAAGGAAAATAATAATAAATTTTAAGTGCATTTGTTTGAAATGAAAATATTTTATACTTAGTGGATAAACTGAACTCTTTTTTTTTGCATTTTTAAAATTTATTTATTTATTTTAATTGGAGGCTAATTACTTTACAATATTGTAGTGGTTTTTGTCATACATTGACATGAATCAACCATGGTAAACTGAAATCGTAATTAGAGTAGTCCTAGAAGGGATGAGAGATGAGAAAGGATTAATATATATAATATGTATTATTAGTAACTTTAATATATAGTGGTTTTCCCTTGTGGCTCAGCTGATAAAGAATCCACCTGCAATGAGGGAGACCTGGGTTCAATCCCTGGGTTGGGAAGATCCCCTGGAGAAGGGAAAGGCTACCCACTCCAGTATTCTGGCCTGGAGAATACCATGAACTGTATAGTCCATGGGGTCGCAAAGAGACACGACTGAGCGACTTTCACTTCAGTATATAGTAGATTACTATACATGCCATTTTGTTACCTTTTTCAGTAGTTTTTGGTTTTCCAAATTTTTTCTGCTTATTATTATGAATCAAATAGTAGAGGCTTAATAATAGAAGAAAAGACACATAAACTGTAATTTTATTCTTGCATACATTCTCATTGTGGGAAGATAGAAAAGAAAAAGAAAGAATAGTGCTTTTGAGAATTTTACATTTTTGATCAAATGATTTTTATACTGAGGAAGAAAATATCCTTTTTCACTTGATTCTAAACTGCTAACTTTGGAATATTAATGTGCAATATTTTATTTAGCCATATATTAATGTTTATAACTTGTAAATAGGTAATTTATAGGATAAATTTATGAACCAAAATAATTGAAAGCATTGAGTGTTAATTAATAAAAATACACATGTATAACTCTATTTACTTAGAATGAAGAGTATTACCCTGATACACAGAAAAAGTTTGAGTAGAAATCAGATATAACTAGATAATTTTACTCCAAGCACCCACTTAACCTTTATGAATCAGTGTTTATCATCTGTAGGCCCTTAATAAGTCCTAGCATAGTTCCCATATTAACTTCTCTAAGTTACTTAGAGTGGTATTTTGTACCACTCATAGTCATATTTATTTTGGCTTTTTACTTTCCCTACTTTATTCCTCTTCCCACCTGTAGAATCACCATTTTTTGAAGGGCTGTAGGCTAAAGTCTGAGACTGATGTTATGTCACAATGAGACTGTAACAACAGCAAAAAAAAAAAAGCATCCACCATGGTATAAAATTTAGAAGAGTAGGAGAAGAATATGGTAAGAGAGCGTACCAAGGAGCGGTAAACAATAGTGTTACAAAGATAAGATTAACAGTGAAAATTTGTAAGTCATTAATTTCCTCACTCAAAAAAATGAGTTATAAGCTTAAAATTAAAAGTCATTATGATATTTTTTAAATATCTAGAGTATTAAACTTACAGTACTGGATTCATTGGGCTTCCTTGGTGGCTCAGCAGTGAAGAATCAGCCTTCCAATGCAGGAGGCGTGGGTTTGATCCTTAACTGGGTGAGATCACTTGGGGGAGGAAATAACAACTGACTCCAGTGCTCTTTCCTGGGAAATCCCATGGATGGAGGAGTCCAGCTGGCTATGGTCCATGGGGTCACAAAGAGACAGATACTGCTTAGCAACCAAACAGCAACAACAGCTGGATTCATACATGATCTGTCTATAATATGAGGATCTTTTCAATCTATGATATCAGATACTCTTGAATTATCCTGAATAATGCTATTAATTAATATGTTAATCCAAGACTGTAAATGGTTTTACTGAAGCACAAAAGAACAGGTTAATACTGTTACCATTCTTAATGCATTTTCTTAAGATCTGGCTTCTAGAAAAAATGCTATGCTATTCCACAGAAGCTCATACATATAAACTATAGTGAAGTGTTCATATCTTTATAGTGGCATCCATAAGATTAGATATTATTTCAAAAAGTTTTAGAATATCAGGTTATTGAAATATTGCTTCAACAGTAGATAAGAAAATCCAATAATAATCTTTGCTCCTAGAAAAACTATTGTTTTGTATGCACATATATGTGTTCTTGCTTGTATGTGTGTATGCATGTCCAGTCGCTCAGTTATATCCAACTCTGTAATCCCACAAACCATAGCCTGCCAGGCTCCTCTTTCCATGGGATTTTTACAGGCAAGAATACTGGAGTCGGTTGCCATTTCTTACTCCAGGGGATCTTCCTGACCCAGGGATTGAACCCTCATTTCCTGCATCTCCTTCAATGGCAGGTGGATTCTTTACCACTGTGCCACTGAGGAAGACTTTTATATGTGTATATCTACATACTAATTAAAACAGTTGAACATCCCATTCTGTGCCAAACATTGTACTAGGTATATTTTATATATGTTTCCTAAATTAAATAGGCCTATTTAAATTTAATAGCCTTCTTATAATTGTAGAGAAAATTACATATACTGTTCAAAGTAATTATTAACATTTGTTTTGAATGTATATTTAAAAGAGTAGTTTTAAAACTATGAGCTTGTAGAAGTGACTTAGTTCATGTGTTTTGCTGTACTTAGTTGCTCAGTCCAACTCTTTGAGACCTCATGGCCTGTAGCCCGCCAGGCTCCTCTGTCCATGGGGATTCTCCAGGCAGGAATACTGGAGTGGTTTACCATGCCCTCCTCCAGGGGATCTTCCCAAATCGAATCCAGGTCTCCTGCATTGTAGGCAGATTCTTTACCATCTGAGCCACCAGGGGACTTAGTTCATAGTTAAGGTTTATGATAAAGTAAATGGTTTAAAAAGACAGAGATGTAACTCATTGAAATATATATATTACCATATGTAAAAATAGATGACGAGTGCGAATTCGATGCGTGAAGCAGGGCATCCAAACCTAGTGCTCTGAGACAACCTAGAGAGATAGGGTAGGGAGGAGGGTGGGAGGGGGGTCCAGAATGAGGGGAGACACATGTATACCTGTGGCCAATTCGTATTAATGTAAACCATCACAATATTGTAAAGTAATTATCCTCCAGTTAAAATAATTTTTTTAAAAAAGGAATGCTTTAGTTGATAGCGAGCTGAAAAGATGGCAAGGTAAATGAACACAACAGGAATGTGTGGTGCTGCACACATCATCTCTTAGAATCTTGGACCTGACTACATACATCATCAGTATATTTGGCTATGACATCACAAGCCCAGAATTTTACCACTTTCCTATCTGATGGTGTTTAGTACCTCTTGTAAGCACATTGTCAGTTTTCTGGGATACTTTATAATGCAAGCAAAGTTGTGATTGAAAGCCCTGGATTTGGAGAAATGCAAGAAAGTAGGTGGTCAGTTTATATCACAGGATCATTATTTGCCAAATATCTACAATATTAATATTTAACTGTGTGCCTAAAGTGTAAAGAAATAGTTAAATGTGCTTTCCTATTCCATTCATATCCCCTCAAAGAACCATAGGAATATTTATAATTTATTTTCGTCATTCTTTCCTAATTTAGAAATTAGGAAACATTAAATGTGAGAGAAGCCACACAGAGAAAAAAGATAGAGAGGCTTGGCTAGCTGTTCAGCCATCCCATCTGAAGCAAACATGACTGAAGAAGCTGTCTTGAATATTAAACCTGTCAAGACCTCAAATGACTTGAACAGTGTCTGATTATAACTGCAAGAGACGCACCACGTAAGAAGCATCCATCTGAGCCCAGTCAACCATTAGCAATAATAATACATGGTTGTTTTAAGCCAGTAAATTTAGAGGGTTTCATTAACACAAGGGAGAAGGCAATGGCAACCCACTCCAGTGTCCTTGCCTTGAGAATCCCAGGGACGGGGGAGCCTGGTGGGCTGCCATCTATGGGGTCGCACAGAGTCGGACACGGCTGAAGCGACTTAGCAGCAGCAGCAGCATTAACACAAGAGATAACTATGAGTATATACAAAGTATTGGGTTAGCATTTGTGAGAAAAGAGAGTCAACCTCTATTTTTATTACTTTGCCCTAAAGCAGTGTTCTTTCATTATGGTCATTTCCAAAGGCAGGGTATTCACTATTCATGAAGTGACCCTCTTCATTTTAGAGTAGAATGTCAGGCATTATCTTTATTCTATAGTAACTGTTACCCAGTCCCCTGTAGGTTTCTCTCTAAGATCCATAGAATGTGCCTACTACTTCTTTTTACTAAAGCTCTTCAAATATTTAAATGTATGCTCCTTTATATGTGCATGTATATTATTTCAGCTTTATCTTTCAGCTTCTTCCTTTCTTAAGTCCCTTCAACTCTCTGGAGCCCCTTTAGGACACTCAAACAAAAATACTGTTCACTTGACAAGTACAAGCACATAATGTTACAAATCAGTTACTCTGATTGCTTTGTTTTGGGATTGTAGTGTAACAATTTTTTTTTTTTTTCTGTAATTGACTAGATAGTCATTAAAGTTTTAGTATGTTGCAGACAGCTTTATATCATTTAAATTTTGGAATTTCTCTATATTATTTTCTTTGAGCAAGGGAAATATTAATTGTTTTCTTAGGTTTTAAATATTATTATTGTTGTTATATGTAGATACTCTTTTAACTTTAAAGTTCTAAAATTATCCCAGGAGAAAAAATATGTTTTCTTTTAGAATTAATTCCCTGGAACTAATTTGTAGTTTATTTTTAGCCCAGTTTGTCTAATTGTATGAAAATTGCCTCATGATTTTAAAATTAGTTCTTGAATTATTTTTTTTACAGAAAATATATGCATCTTAGTTCTTTATAAAAATAGTATTCATTTTTAAATTACATTTTAAATATTAATTTTATGATATTCTTAATTTAGATAAAGAAATTTGGGGTTTTCAAATTCTCTTTTTAAAACAGAAAAAATTAATATAAAAATTAAGTGTTAAGGGACAATTATTTTTCTCCATATCAAAACTATCACATGATTAGTTTGACATAAAAGTGATTTTTTGTTACAAAAGTGATAAATTTCCAGTCTTGAGATATATTTCCAATGCAAATATTTAAACACTGTGCCTTAAATAGGAAGCCAAGACAGTTTGATTTATGTTTAATATCGAATAAATAATAACTCCTGATAAACTATTTGACCTAGATCCTTCTAAATGATAAATTAGAGATTCAAGCTCTAATTTTTTTGTACCTAATGTACTACATCTCTATATAAGTAACTGATGGCCCTGCTCCATTCTTGGTGAAGAGTTCTATATGATTTTGTGATGCAGTAAAATAAAAGCACACTTGACTAAGAATCTGGTGAGAACTTTTGGTTTTACTAAAATAAGTTTATAGGTTTTGAGGACAATCCCTTAGGGGCCTGTGTCTTTGTAAAACAAAGCATTTTTGTTTTGTATCTTTCTCTCCTTTATTTTAAATCATTCATTTTCCCTATAGTTAAAAATATTGAGGAAAATTAATGTTATATCTTAATCTAATCAATAATTTCTCATAATAATTTAATCAATACATTATCTTTTAATAGTGGGCTTCCCCGATGGTTCAAGCAGTAAAGAATCCTCATGCAGTATGGGAGACACAGGAGATTCAGGTGTTGTCCCTGGGTTGAGAAGATCCCCTGGAGTAGGAAATGGCAACCCACTCCAGTATTCTTGCCTCAGAAATCCCATGGACAGAGGAAGCTGGCTGGCTACAGTCCATTGGGTCGCAAAGAGTCAGACAACTGATCACCTATGCACTGGATAAGTAAAACAAATTTAATATTCAGGTAACATCTACTCATAGAAAATTGTTATAAATTAACATAAGCATCTAATAAAGACACTTAAGATAGATTTTAAATACTAAATATTTTTAAGACTTTATCTTTTAGAGTAGTTTTCAGTTAAAGTGTCTGCCTACATTTTGGGAGATGGGTTCGATCCCTGGGACAGAAAAATTCCCTGGAGAAGGAAATGGCAACCCATTCCAGGACACTTGCCTGGAAAATCCCACGGACGGAGAAGCCTGGTAGGCTACAGTCCATGGGGTCACAAAGAGGCGGACACGACTGAGCAGTTCACTTTCAGTTCAGTTCAGTTCAGTCGCTCAGTCATGTCCGACTCTTTGTGACCCCATGAATCGCAGCACGCCAGGCCTCCCTGTCCATCACCAACTCCTGGAGTTTACTCAAACTCATGCCCATCGAGTCGGTGATGCCATCCAGCCATCTTATCCTCTGTCATCCCCTTCTCCTGCCCCCAATCCCTCTCAGCATCAGGGTCTTTTCTAATGAGTCAGCTCTTCGCATGAGGTGGCCAAAGTATTAGAGTTTCAGCTTCAGCATCAGTCCTTCCAATGAACACCTAGGACTGATCTGCTTTAGGATGGAGTTGTTGGAGTAGTTTTTGGTACACAGAAATATTGAGAGGAAGATACACAGATTTCCCAAGCTTTCACTTTCTCCACACATGCATTGCCTCCTCCATTATCATCATTTCCCACCAGAGTGCTGCATTTGTTACAACTGATGAACCTACATTGACTCATTATAATTATCAAAGTCCATAGTTTACCTTTGGTTCATCTTGGTTTTATACATTACAGAGGTTAAGCACATGTATAATGACATATATCCATCATTATTGTATCACACAGAATATTTTAACCACCTTAAAAATTCTCTATGTATCATCTATTCATTTTTCCCTAAACCTGCCCCCAACTTCAGGCAACCAATAATCTTTTTACTCTCTGTATAATTTTGCCTTTTCCAGAATGTCAGTTACATTCATATAGTTTATAGCTTTTTCAGATGAGTGGCTTCTTTAACTTATTAATATGCATTTGTTTCCTGCATGTCTTTTCTTGAATTGATAGCTTATTTATTTTCACTGCTGAGTAATATTCCATTGAGCTTCCCAGGTGGCTCAGATGGTAAAGCGTCTGCCTGCAATGCGGGAGACCCGGGTTTGATCCCTGGGTTGGGAAGATCTCCTGGAGAAGGAAATGGCAACCCACTCCAGTATGCTTGCCTGGAGAATCCCATGGACAGAGGAGCCTCATAGGCTACAGTCCATGGGGTCACAAAGAGTCGGACATGACTGAGCGACTTCACTTTCACTTTCAATATTCCATTATCTGGATGTACAACAGTCTATTTATCCATTCACTTACTAGAGGACATCTTGATTGCTTCCAAGTTTTGGCAGTTATGAACAAAGCTACTGCAGGCATCCCTGTACAGGTTTTTGTGTAGACATAAGTTTTCAGCTCCTTTGGGTAAATGGTTACCCAAATGTCCAAGGAACATGATGGCTGGATTGCTTAATTAGACTATGTTTAGTTTTGTAAGAATGTGCCAAAATATTTTCCCAAGTGACTGTACTATATTGCATTCCACTGGCATATAGTCAGAGTTCCTGTTGCTTCATGAACTCCCAGCTTTTGTTGTTGTAGCACACTAGGTTTGGTGTTTTTAATCAGTGTGCAGTAGTACCTTATTGTTGTTTTAATTTGCATTTTCCTGATGACAAATGATGTGGAGCTTTTTTCCTATTTTGATTTCCACTCCATATATCTCATTTTGTATGGGGTTTGTTAAGGTCTTTGGTCATTTTTTAAATTGGATTGTTGGATTTATCACTGTCAAGTTTTAAGAGTTCTTTGTTTATTTTGGATAATAGTCTTTATTCAAATGTGTGTTTTTCAGTTATTTTTTTGCTAGTCTGTGGCTTGTCATCGCATTCTCTTCACTGCCGGGGTCCAGCTTCAGCAGGATCTAGGGGGTACCCTCAGGATGAACGGCGTTGGCGAGAGAGAGAGAGAGAAGACATGTGAGACCAGCCTTGATAGGGCCAAGTCTGCGAGGGAGAGGAGGGGAGACAGAGAGAGAGAGAGAGAGAGAGAGAATGACCAGACGGGGGTGTTTGCAGGGTCTGGCAGAGTCTGCAATCCTTTGTTTTTTACCATAGCTTTTATACCCTAAGTTAGTACATTTCTAAGGGGAAGATAGTTTAACATTACATCAGCTTGTCCTTCACGAAACCAGGGTGTTTTTTGCATACTTCTTTGTTTATGAGGGTCTTGTACATTATCTTCTGGCCTTGGGGCCTATTAACATTTTATGCAGGTCAGGTGATTGTAAACCTATTTTCTGTTTTTATAGTGACCTTAACTGAAAGGTAACAGTGTCATAGGGAAATAGTACAGAGTAGAATTATATTCTTGTTAATACAAAAATTAATCTTTCTGCAAAAGTTGTCAGTTGCGTTTATCTAAGAAGTTTACCCCATACTGACTCTGTGACTTTGGTGAGGCAGCTTCTGCCTAGCACTCCTGACTGACAATTAACAACTGTCTCATTGTTACCACACTAGGGCTAAGTTCTTATTTCTCTAGATCTTTAACTATAGTAACAATGGTTTTTATAACACAACCTTAGCACATTAAAGGCAAAAATACAGCAAGCAAAAACACAGCAAGCAAATCACAACCCAATAACCACCTATAGAGTAATTTTTCTTATGTTTTCTAATAGGACTCCTTTACCCCTTAAAAGGGCTCTATATCTATTAGGGCTTTTATATAATCAGGTTCTTTATGCTATTTTATGATTAGGATATTATAAGCATTCATGCATATTAGTACCAAGGGCATAAATGCATTTGGCTAACAAACCACCAGCAAAGGAGTTTAAATTAAAACACTCCTTTCACCCTGAATAATCTCATAAAATACCACCACTTGGGAAACTTATTGATTAAAGTTCTAAATGGATTCTTATTTGGGAAGAGATCAGGGAAGGCCTTCCTGCCTGTGTCAGAGAAATTAGGGAGTAGTCTACTGAGGCAGGCATCAGAAAGACAGATATCATCTTTAAGGTGAGCGCCGGGGGCAGCTTTTCGAAATCCCTGAAAACCTGATCTGCCTTGCCTGTCAGGCTTTCCCCTCATGACCTTGTCATGGGTGGGATCTTGTGAGCTGGCCTTTTCAAAACCCCTGAAAACCTGATTCGCCTTGCCCATCAGGTTTTCTCCCTTACGGCCTTGTTAGTGGTAGGGTCTCGTGAGGTGACTTTTTCGAACCCCCTGAAAACCTGATCTGCCTTGCCCATCAGGTTTTCTCCCCTATGGCCTTTTTAGGGGTAGGGTCTCGTGTGTTGGCTCCCGGCACTTCACATTGTCTTTGGCAGAACTGAAGCTTTTAAATTTAATGGTATCTAACATCAGTTTCTTTTATGAGTCATGTCTTTGCTAATATACATAAAAAGGTATCATACCCCTGGTCATCTATATTTTCTTCTATGTTATTTTTTAAGACTTTTATAGTTTTACATTTTATGTTCAGTCTATAATGCATTTTGAATTAAGTTTTCTGAGGGGTGCAATATCTGTGTCTAGATTGATTTTGGTGGATGTTCAGTTGTTTTACCACCATTTATTGAAAAGACTATATTTGCTTCACGGTATTGCCTTTGTTGCTTTGTCAAAGATCAGTTGACTATATTCATGTGGGTGTATTTCTGGGCTCATTATGTGTCCCACTGATTTATTTCTGTATTCTCTGTGAATACTATGGGCTTCCCTGGTGGCTCAGATAGTCAGGTATCTGCCTGCAATGCGAGAGACCCAGGTTTGATCCCTGGGTTTAGGAAGATCCCCTGGAGAAGGGAATGGTAACCCACTCCAGTATTCTTGCCTGGAGAGTCCCATGGGCTAAGGAGCCTGGTAGGCTACAGCCCATGGGGACACAGAGAGTCAGACACAACTGAGCGACTAACATTTGTGAATGCTATGCTCTCTTGTGGTGTTTGTTTAACAGTGAGAAGGGTTGGTTAAACATTAGAAAGATGGTAACGATAACCCTATATGCAAAACAGAAAAAGAGACACAGAAGTACAGAACAGACTTTTGAACTCTGTGGGAGAAGGTGAGGGTGGGATGTTTCGAAAGAACAGCATGTATATTATCTATGGTGAAACAGATCACCAGCCCAGGTGGGATGCATGAGACAAGTGCTCGGGCCTGGTGCACTGGGAAGACCCAGAGGAATCGGGTGGAGAGGGAGGTGGGAGGGGGGATCGGGATGGGGAATACGTGTAACTCTATGGCTGATTCATATCAATGTATGACAAAACCCACTGAAATGTTGTGAAGTGATTAGCCTCCAACTAATAAAAAAACAAAACAAAACAAAACAAAAAAAAAACAGTGTAAAGAGGAGATGAATGGAGAGAGTAGGGGCCCACATCTTGAATGGTCATCTACCTGGGCAGGACATCATGCACACTGAGTTCGTTAGCTTGAATTTGCCCAGAAAGCATCCGTACCAGAAGCCCTTCCTTGATGGGGGTCAGGGAGAAAATATGAGAGATTTTAAGTCTTCTGAGAAGTCTGAATAGAGTGTATTTCCACAGTCATAGCCTGTGGTAGAGGGGGAGACTTCAAACATATCCTAATTCTGTCACACACACATGAATTGCTTGAGAACTGTTTACACAGACTTGCAGAATGCATTAGGGGCCAGATCTTTGTGAGGCTCAGAGGTATAGTCCCAGTAGTTATAAACTTGTTTTTAGGAGCAAAAAGTAGGTCATAGATCAAATTAGTTATTGGAAAACCAGAGCTTTAACCGTGAACATCATTCCAGTGCTCATGGCCTGATCTTGGTGTTATGAATGCTTAGCACAACACCTGATGTTTTAGACAATATTACGTGACTTTTTTCCCACACCACAGCACTATGATAAAATATTTGTGTGGCCCACTGAGGTAAACAAAGATTTTCAGGGATGAAAGAAACAAGACTTTAGGTTCTTGGCATCCCTATACCTTTCTGAGGGGCTAAAAAGAATCAATATTGAGATAGGGTGTTCAGGGCTGGTGCACTGGGATGACCTTGAGGGATGGGATGGGGAGGGAGTAAGAGGGGGGTTCAGGATGGGGAACACATGTACACCCACAGCTGATTCATGTCAATGTATGGCAAAAACCACTACAATACTGTAAAGTAACTAGCCTCCAATTAAAATAAATAAATTTTTAAAAATGAATCAATATTTTAGGTATGGTCATAACCCATTTATGACAAACCAATTGGAAAGCTCTCTTTTTGAGGAGTACAGATATGCATTAGAGGTAATATTTCAACTGTTCAGGGTGCTTGTTGTTTCAGGGAAGGGAACATACCTGTGTCACACAATGATTTACCAAGATGATAAGAGGCCATAATTGCCAGGAGAAGGATGTTAATATGACTATTAAGGGAAGGGAAAAAATATCACCATGTATTTATATAGTCCTTAGATGATAATTCTTTTTACTCTACCCAAGTTCTTAGAACTGTAAGTTATATAGAGCCCATGAATATCATGTCCTTGACATTTCTGACTTGAAGTCAAAGCTGTTGTAAATGTCAGGAACTTCTGACAACTGTTTAGTAATTTTTACCTCACATATTCCCATAATTTGCTTTCATAGTAGCTCATATTAGAAGATAATATATATCTAAGAAATTACAGTTATGCAATGTATATTACACAGTGAAATAGGTATTTTTTCTCCTTTTTGAACTGTAGAATTCTCAGTGTGACATGGTCATATACAAATATTGAATGGGTATAGCTGGCTTTACTAAAAAGTATATACTTGCTGACATATACATAAATTAATTTTGGTAAATAATGACTATCTGTTTGTAATTAAATAACTCTAGTTTTTATAATAGAAAATAATATACAATATTCTCAATACAGACTATTAGGAATTATAGGAAATATAGAAAATCATAATGAAGAAACTAAAAGTCATGTGTAATCCTGCTATTCTGAGATATCAATAGTTTGATAATAGTCTCAAATATTATCATTTGAGAGAATAGATTTTATTTTGTTGACAATACACAGTTAATAAAAAAACAGTTGACAAAAAATACATAAGTAACAATTATTTATGCATTTGCTTGTTTGGGCTTTTCAAATATGAGATCCTATTATGCATAATTTAGATATTTGCTTTTTCAGTTACCATGTTTTCACACGAATGGACATATAGCTGATTATCGTTTATCATTTTTCATACATCACAGGCATATAGCTGATAAGTCAAAAATCTTTATTGCATATGTAGTTTTTTGTCTCTAACAAAGATCTAAGTTTGGAATTTCATCTTTCTTCAACTGTTTTTAAGAATTTGTAAAGATACATGAAGTAGAATAAAATTTCTTATTTAAAAAATACGACAATATTATTTTAATTCTGATTTTCAATGTTTTGCCTTTTATTTTTATTTTTTCCCCAATTATTTTTATTAGTTGGAGGCTAATTACTTTACAATATTGTAGTGGTTTTTGCCATACATTGACAGGAGTCAGCCATGGATTTACATGTGTTCCCCATCCTGAACCCCCTTCCAACCTCCCTCACCATCCATATCTCTGGGTCATCCCAGTGTACCAGCCCCGAGCACTTGTCTCATGTATCCAACCTGAACTGGCAATCGGTTTCACACTTGATAATATACATGTTTCGATGCCGTTCTTTCAGATCATCCCACCCTCGCTTTCTCCCATAGAGTCCAAAAGTCTGTTCTATACATCTGTGTCTCTTTTTCTGTCTTGCATATAGGGTTATTGTTACCATCTTTCTAAATTCCATATATATGCATTAGTATACTGTATTGGTGTTTATGTTTCTGGCTTACTTCACTCTGTATAATGGGCTCCAGGTTCATCCATCTCATTAGAACTGATTCAAATGTATTCTTTTTAATGGCTGAGTAATATTCCATTGTGTATATGTACCACAGCTTTCTTATCCATTCGTCTGCTGATGGGCATCTAGGTTGCTTCCATGTCATGGCTATTATAAACAGGGCTGCAAAGAACATTGGGGTGCATGTGTCTCTTTCAGATCTAGTTTCCTCGGTGTGTATGCCCAGGAGTGGGATTGCTGGGTCATATGGCAGTGCTATTTCCAGTTTTTTAAGGAATCTCCACACTGTTCTCCATAGTGGCTGTACTAGTTTGCATTCCCACCAACAGTGTAAAAGGGTTCCCTTTTCTTCACACCCTCTCCAGCATTTATTGCTTGTAGACTTTTGGATAGCAGCCATCCTGACTGGCGTGTAATGTTACCTCATTGAGGTTTTGATTTGCATTTCTCTGATAATGAGTGATGTTGAGCATCTTTTCATATGTTTGTTAGCCATCTATATGTCTTTTCTGGAGAAATGTCTGTTTAGTTCTTTGGCCCATTTTTTGATTGGGTCATTTATTTTTCTGGAATTGAGCTGCAGGATTGCTTTATTTTTGAGATTAATCCTTTGTCTGTTGGTTCGTTTGCTATTATTTTCTCCCATTCTGAAGGCTGTCTTTTCACCTTGTTTATAGTTTCCTTTGTTGTGCAAAAGCTTTTAAGTTTAATTAGGTCCCATTTGTTTATTTTTGCTTTTATTTCCAATATTCTGGGAGGTGGGTCATAGAGGATCTTGCTGTGATTTATGTCGGAGAGTGTTTTGCCTATGTTCTCCTCTAGGAGTTTTATAGTTTCTGGTCTTACATTTAGATCTTTAATCCATTTTGAGTTTATTTTTGTGTATGGTGTTCGAAAGTGTTCTAGTTTCATTCTTTTACAAGTGGTTGACCAGTTTTCCCAGGACCACTTGTTAAAGAGGTTGTCTTTTTGCCATTGTATATTCTTGCCTCCTTTGTCAAAGATAAGGTGTCCATAGGTTCGTGGATTTATTTCTGGGGTTTCTATTCTGTTCCATTGATCTATATTTCTGTCTTTGTGCCAGTACCACCATACTGTCTTGATGACTGTGGCTTTGTAGTAGAGCCTGAAGTCAGGCAGGTTGATTCCTCCAGTTCCATTCTTGTTTCTCAAGATTACTTTGGCTATTCGAGGTTTTTTGTATTTCCATACAAATTGTGAAATTATTTGTTCTAGTTCTGTGAAGAATACTGTTGGTAGCTTGATAGGGATTGCATTGAATCTATAGATTGCTTTGGATAGTATACTCATTTTCACAATATCAATTCTTCCAATCCATGAACACGGTATCTTTCTCCATCTGTTTGTGTCCTCTTTGGTTTCTTTCATCAGTGTTTTATGGTTTTCTATGTATAGGTCTTTTGTTTCTTTAGGTAGATATACTCCTAAGTATTTTATTCTTTTTGTTGCAATGGTGAATGGTATTGTTTCCTTAATTTCTCTTTCTGTTTTCTCATTGTTAGTGTATAGGAATGCAAGGGATTTCTGTGTGTTAATTTTATATCCTGCAACTTTACTATATTCATTGATTAGCTCTAGTAATTTTCTGTTAGAGTCTTTAGGATTTTCTATATAGAGGATCGTGTCATCTGTAAACAGTGAGAGTTTCACTTCTTCTTTTCCTATCTGGATTCCTTTTATTTCTTTTTCTGCTCTGATTGCTGTGGCCAAGACTTCCAAAACTATGTTGAATAGTAGTGGTGAGAGTGGGGCACCCTTGTCTTGTTCCTGATTTTAGGGGAAATGCTTTCAAGTTTTCACCATTAATGACAATGTTTGCTGTGGGTTTGTCATATATAGCTTTATTAGTCTCTTATGATCCCTTGTATTTCAGTGTTGTCTGTTGTGATCTCTCCATTTTCATTTCTAATTTTGTTGATTTGGTTCTTCTCCCTTTGTTTCTTAATGAGTCTTGCTAACGGTTTGTCAATTTTGCTTATCTTTTAAAAAAACCAGCTTTTAGCTTTGTTGATTTTTTGCTATGGTCTCTTTGGTTTCTTTTGCATTTATTTCTGCCCTAAATTTTAAGATTTCTTTCCTTCTACTAACCCTGGCGTTCTTCATTTCTTCCTTCTCTAGTTGCTTTAGGTGTAGAGTTAGGTTATTTATTTGACTTTTCTCTTGTTTCTTGAGGTAAGCCTGTAATGTTATGAACCTTCCCCTTAGCACTGCTTTTACAGTGTCCCATAGGTTTTGGGTTGCTGTGTTTTCATTTTCATTCTTTTCCATGCATATTTTGATTTCTTTTTTGATTTCTTCTATGATTTGTTGGTTATTCAGAAGCGTGTTATTTAGCCTCCATAATTTTGAATTTTTAATAGTTTTTTCCCTGTAATTGAGATCTAATCTTACTGCATTATGGTCAGAAAAGATGACTGGAATGATTTCAATTTTTTTGAATTTACCAAGACTAGATTTATGGCCCAGGATATGATCTATTCTGGAGAAGGTTCCGTGTGCACTTGAGAAAAAGGTGAAATTGATTGTTTTGGGGTGAAATGACCTATAGATATCAATTAGGTCTATCTGGTCCATTGTGTCATTTAAAGTTTGTGTTTCCTTGTTGATTTTCTGTTTAGTTGATCTATCCATAGGTGTGAGTGGGGTATTAAAGTCTCCCACTATTATTGTGTTATTGTTAATTTCCCCTTTCATACTCATTAGCATTTGCTTTACTTATTGCAGTGCTCCTATGTTGGGTGCATATATATTTATAATTGTTATATCTTCTTCTTGGATTGATCCTTTGATCATTATGTAGTGTCCTTCTTTGTCTGTCTTCACAGCCTTTGTTTTAAAATCTATTTTATCTGGTATGAGTATTGCGACTCCTGCTTTCTTTTGGTCTCCGTTTGCATGAAATATTTTTTTCCAGCCCTTCACTTTCAGTCTGTATGTGTCCCTTGTTTTGAGGTGGGTCTCTTGTAGACAGCATATATAGGGGTCTTGCTTTTGTATCCATTCAGCCGGTCTTTGTATTTTGGTTGGGGCATTCAACCCATTTACATTTAAGGTAATTATTGATAGGCATGGTCCCATTGCCGTTTACTTTGTTGTTTTGGGTTCACGTTTATACAGCCTTTCTGTGTTTCCTGTCTAGAGAAGATCCTTTAGCATTTGTTGAAGAGCTGATTTGGTGGTGCTGAATTCTCTCAGCTTTAGCTTGTCTGTAAAGCTTTTGAGTTTTCCTTCATATCTGAATGAGATCCTTGCTGGGTACAGTAATCTGGGTTGTAGGTTATTCTCTTTCATTACTTTAAGTATGTCCTGCCATTCCCTTCTGGCCTGAAGAATTTCTATTGATGGATCAGCTGTTATCCTTGTGGGAATCCCTTTGTGTGTTATTTGTTGTTTCTCCCTTGCTGCTTATAATATTTGTTTTGATCTTTGTTAATTTGATTAATATGTGTCTTGTAGTGTTTCCCCTTGGGTTTATCCTGTTTGGGACTCTCTGGGTTTCTTGGACCTGTGTAATTATTTCCTTCCCCATTTTAGGGAAGTTTTCAGCTATTATCTCCTTGAGTATTTTCTCATGGCCTTTCTTTTTGTCTTCTTCTTCTGGGACTCCTATGATTCGAATGTTGGGGCGTTTCACATTGTCCCAGAGGTCCCTGAGGTTGTCCTCATTTCTTTTGATTCTTTTTTCTTTTTTCCTCTCTGCTTCATTTATTTCCACCATTTTATCTTCTACCTCACTTATCCTATCGTCTGCCTTCATTATTCTACTGTTGGTTCCCTCAAGAGTGTTTTTGATCTCATTTATTGCATTATTCATTTTTAATTGACTCTTTTTTTATTTCTTCTAGGTCCTTGTTAAACATTTCTTGCATCTTCTCAATCCTTGTCTCCAGGCTATTTATCTGTAACTCCATTTTGTTTTCAAGATTTTGGATCATTTTTATTATCATCATTCTAAATTCTTTTTCAGGTAGATTCCCTATCTCCTCCTCTTTTGTTTGGCTTGGTGGGTATTTTTCATGTTCCTTTACCTGTTGGGTATTTCTCTGCCTTTTCATCTTGTTTAGATTGCTGTGTTTGGAGTGGCCTTTCTGTATTCTGGTGGTCTGTGGTTCCTTTTTATTGTGGAGGTTTCTCTCAGTGAGTGGGGTTGGATTATTGGCTTGTCAAGGTTTCCTGGTTAGGGAAGCTTGCGTCTGTGTTCTGGTGCGTGGAACTGGATTTCTTCTCTCTGGAGTGCAATGGGGTGTTCAGTAGTGAGTTTTGAGATGGGTCTATGTATTTGGTGTGACTTTGGGCAGCCTGTATGTTGACGCTCAGGGCTATGTTCCTGCGTTGCTGGAGAATTTGCATGGTATGTCTTGCTCTGGAACTTATTGGCTCTTGGGTGGTGGTTGGTTTCAGTGTAATTATGGAGGCTTTTGGATGATCGCTTATTACTTAATGTTCCCTGTAGTCAGGAGTTTTCTGGTGTTCTTAGGTTTTGGGCCTAAGTCTCCTGCCTCTGGATTTCAGTCTTATTCTTCCAGTAGCCTCAAGACTTCTCCAACTATACAGCACTGATAATAAAACTTCTAGGTTAATGGTGAAAAGATGCTCCACAGTGAGGGACACCCAGAGAGGTTCACAAAGTTACACGAAGAAGAGGAGAGGGAGGAAGGAGATAGAGATGAGCAGGAGGAGAAAAAGGGGGACTCAAGAGGAGAGAGACAGATCTAGGCAGTACTCTGTTCCCTAAGTGTTCTCCGTAGCCCAGAACACCCACAGAGATTCGCAGAATAGGATTGGGAAGAGAAGGGGGAGGGAGGAAATAGAGGTGATCTAGGGGAGAAAAAGGAGTGTCAAATGGGGGAGAGAGTAATCATCACACTCCTGAGTAAAAATGGGTACTGAATATTGGATTCTTGAATGTCCAAAATTGATATCAAATACTGAAAAACAAAGATTGAAAATCTAGAGTAGAGGTTAGACTCTTAAAAATACAATATTGAAAACAAAAACAAAAACACAAAAAATTTAAGAAATATATATGAAGTTTGCTTTAAAAGTAGGGTCTTTTATTTTTTTCCCTAAGGTTATAGTGAAATGAAAATGAAAATTAAGGAGTGATAGAAGAGTAATAGAGGACTTTAAAAGAAAATAAAAGAAAATGAAAATTAAGGGGTAATAGAGGAGTAATAGGGAATTTTAAGAGAAAATAAAAGAGAAAAAATAAAAAGAAAAAAGAAAACAAAATTTTTAAATTAAGAAAAATAGTAAAAATATATCTAGGAATTTTTCTGGAGCTGTTGTGGTCAGTGTGGGTTTGATTCAGTTTCAGATAGCTCTTTGTTCCAGCTTACAGTTCTCCATTATCTATAGGCCCCTTCTGGTGTAGTCGGTGTTAACTATAGGGATTTTAATCTGTTGCACCTGTCAGTTCTGAGGTGGTTCCCTTTGTTTATTTGGCTTCTGTTTGCAGGTCTCTTCAGTGTCTAATTTCTGCCCTGACACAGGCGGGCGGAGGTGGTCTCTTGTTCAGGTTCGCTTGTTCAGTCCTGCTGCAGGGAGGGAGGGGCGCTGCAGACAGATATCGCTGTGTGTGGGGAGCACTCACAGTGTTCCGGCCACACTGGGTTTGCCCCGCTCAGGGGTATGTGCTCTCCCTGTCTACACTGCTCAGGCTCTCAGCTGCTGTATATGGAGTGGGCCCTGCATTGCGTGTGGTTCCAGTTTTCGGGTATTTCACAAAAGCGCAGACTCGGTTGCTCCTGCGTTTTGTGCCTTCCCCGCAGGAGCAGCTCAGGCAGTCAGGAGCTTGACAAGTGCACTCTCCCCGGGTGCGGCGTGCCTTCTCCCCTCCGAGGTCCCAGCCTCAGTTTCCGCGCGCTTAGGTTGGGTGCACCTTGTGTCTCTTCTGGGGAGCTGGTCTCTAGCCACGACCCTCCCGGCGGATGTCAACCATCCAGAATCTCAGGAAGTCTTTGGTTAGAAACTGGAAGCTTGTTTGCAGTTTGGTAGGGGATGCTCTCTCTGGGGCTGAGTTTGCCCCTTTCCCCTCCCCCCTGCCTCCTGCTTCCGGTGGGGTATGGGCCGGTCCGCAGCTGGCTAGCTCTTCTCTGGAATTGCTCAGTCTTTCCTTTGTTCTGCGAATGGGATGGCAGTGTGTTAGCGCTTTTCGCCGGTTAATTTTCTCTCTCTCTTGCTATCCCACAGTTTAAGTTGCTGTCTCACATTAGCTCCCTCTGATTGCCCTCAGGGCATTCAGGCCCAGTCCTTACCCTAAGCAGTGCCGCCCGCTCCTCTCCATTTAGCCCCCACTTGCTGGTGGTGGGTGTGGGCATCTGGGGTACTTTTCTGCTGGGAGTTGCTTTTAGGCATGTAATCTGTGGGTTTTCAATGTTTTATCTTTTAGAAGAATGCATTGGAAAAGCAGACATAATAACATTTTTCAGCTTAAATTTTGATTTCTCAAATTTCTTATAGTGTTCATGTTTATTTTAAATTATGAAAATAATTTTGGGAAAAAACTCACTAGAATGGGAATTATAGTTCTTGTGTGCATGTGCATGCATTGTCAATTGTGTCTGACTCTCTTGCAACCTTGTGGACTACCCTGCCAGGCCTCTCTATCCCTGGAATTTTCTAGGCAAGAATACTAGAGTGGATTGTCATTTCCTGCTCCAGGGGGGTCTTCCCAACCCAGGGATCGAACCTGAGTCTCTTGGGTCTCCTGCATTGATAGGCAGATTCTTTACTGCTGTGCCACCTGGGAAACCCATTATAGTTCTTACAGACATATGAAATGTAAGTTAAAATAATATTTTTGTGTGGTTATAGTAACACAGAGGGACAGTAATGTGAACCAATGACTTGCACAGTAATCTGTAAGTGCTATATTATGTTTTGTTTTTGCTAAAATTAGGTTACTTGATAATGCAGGCCTGACCTATCAACTGTTACTGAGCATAGATAAGAAGGGGCAGTAACAAAGATTTCAATGTTTTGCCCTGTGTGCCAGGAACTGAATTATATCCTTAGTTTATATTATCTCATTTTAATTTTGCAAACAATTTCTATTTTAGGAATAAGCTCCTTTATAAAAAGTATAAAACTTAATTGGAAATACACACTCACATAAGTAATAGCTCCCTTAGTATGATTATTTTATCTAACTATATTATATAATGTGCTTTTGTTCTTAGTCGTGTTTGACTCTTTATGACTCCAAGGGCTGTAACCTGTGAGGCTCCTCTGTCCATGGGATTATCCCGGCAAGAATACGGGAATGAGTTGCCATTTCCTATTTCAGGGGTCAGTGATCCAGGGATCAAACCCGAGTCACAGGCAGATTCTTTACCATTGAGTCACCTGGGATCCCACATTATATACTATTAGTATGTACATTTAGTTGGCTTCATAGACATTTTATAGATAAATGTGAGCTACTAATTACCTTGTTAATTATAGATTACATTATTCACACACTATTAAACATACATACACATATATGTATGCATGCAGTTTTATCTGTAGATATATACATTTACATTTATCTATCTAGATATACGTACAACTATGTCAAGAGCATCGTGTTTTGTTGCAGGAAGTGGAGCCCCTAAAGGGTATTCCAAGATGATTTTAGGGGATTTCCAGGTGTGGTCCAAAGGGTTTCAGCAAGAGGTTAAGTGGATTTTTCCAGCTTTCCTCCTGGCTCTTTCTTTTAAATTTGCTGCTTTGCTGGAACATACGGGATTTTCTGCTGTTAAATATTTTTGAGTGTTTTACTTGTTTGTGGGTTAAAAGCAAAGGGAAAAACAGATTGTATAAAAGGGCTTACGATTGCCCTGTGTACCTTACAGCTATCTTAAATTTTGCTTTTGAGAGGCAACTATTTTGAAAGGTTTTATTTTGTGCTTCTTTTTGTAGTTTAAACTTCTGGTTCCTCTCTTGTCATAGTTGTATCGGTATCTTTATTTTCCTTGTAAATGAAATAAAATGTCTCCTAGTAGTTAATATGCTTAAACCTCTATGTTTAGACTCCTGAAGTGCAGTATGATTTGTGTCTTCCTTTGCAAAATCCACTATGTGAGATTCTCTTCATTCCTTTACCTCTCACTCTCACTTCCATTTCTTAAAATCTGTCAGCTGTGCTTCTACGTTTTTAAAGATGGATAATATTTAATTAAATAACATTCTAATGTGCAACCAGTTTTTAAATCTTTTGTGTTCTCTCTTTGGGTTGTTTGTAATACAAATTGAAAGTGAAAGACAGTCAGTTGTGTCTGACTCTTTGTGACCCCATATAGTCCATGGAATTCTCCAGGCCAGAATACTGGAGTAGCCTTTTCCTTCTCCAGGGGATCTTCCCAACCCAGGGATGGAACCCAGGTCTTCTGCAATACAGGCAGATTCTTTATCAGCTGAGTCACAAGGGAAGCCCAAGAATAATGCAGTGGGAGCCCATCCCTTCTCCACAGAATCTCCCCGACCCAGGAATCGAATTGGGGTCTCTGGCATTGCAGGCAGATTCTTTACAAACTGAGCTATCAGGAAAGCCCATACAAATTGAACACTGGTAAATTCCTTCATTATTGTGGTGTAAATATTATTTCCTGTAAAGCCAAGTAGTATTCTGTGAATACATATTTTTCCTTTATATCCAGGCTTTCAGTTCAGTTCAGTTCAGTCGCTCAGTCGTGTCCAACGCTTTGCAACCCCATGGACTGCAGCACGCCAGGCCTCCCTGTTCATCACCAACTCCTGGAGTTCACCCAGACCCATGTTCATTGAGTTGGTTATGCCATGCAACCATCTCATCCTCTGTTGTCCCCTTCTCCTCCTGCCCTCAATCTTTCCCAGCATCAGGGTCTTTTCAAATGAGTCAGCTCTTCGCATAAGGTGGTCAAAGTATTGGAGTTTCAGCTTCAGCATCAGTCCTTCCAATGTACACCCCAGGACTGATCTCCTTTAGGGTAGACTTGTTGGATCTCCTTGTGGTCCAAGGAACTCTCAAGAGTCTTCTCCAGCACCACAGTTCAAAAGCATTAATTTTTCTGCGCTCAGCTCTCTTTATAGTCCAACTCTCACATCCATACATGACCACTGGGAAAACCATAGCCTTAACTAGATGGACCTTCGTTGGCAAAGTAATGTCTCTGCTTTTTAATATGCTGCTTAGGTTGGTCATAACTTTCTTTCCAAGGAGTAAGCGTCTTTTAATTTCATCGCTGCAATCACCATCTGCAGTGATTTTGGAGCCCAGAAAAATAAAGTCAGCCACTGTTTCCACTGTTACCCTATCTATTTGCCATGAAGTGATGGGACTGGATGCCATGATCTTTGTTTTCTGAATGTTCAGCTTTAAGCCAACTTTTTCACTCTCCTCTTTCACTTTCATCAAGAGGCTCTTTAGGTCTTCTTCACTTTCTGCCATAAGGGTGGTGTCATCTGCATATCTGAGGTTATTGATGTTTCTCCTGGCAATCTTGATTCCAGCTTGTGCTTCTTCCAGCCCAGCATTTCTCGTGATGTACTCTGCATATAAGTTAAATAAGTAAGGTGACAATATACAGCCTTGACATACTCCTCTTCCTATTTGGAACCAGTCTGTTGTTCTATGTCCAGTTCTAACTGTTGCCTCCTGACCTGCATACAGGTTTCTCAAGAGGCAGGTCAGGTGGTCTGGTATGCCCATCTCTTTAAGAATTTTCCACAGTTTTTGGTGATCCATACAGTCAAAGGCTTTGGCAAAGTCAATAAAGCAGAAATAGATGTTTTTCTTGAACTCTATTTTTTTTTGATGATCCAGAAGATATTGGCAATTTGATCTCTGGTTTCTCTGCCTTTTCTGAAACCAGCCACATCTGGAAGTTCACGGTTCACATATTGCTGAAGCCTGGCTTGGAGAATTTTAAGCATTACTTTACTAGCGTGTGAGATGAGTGCAATCCAAGCTTTGGGCCTACTTAAAAGGGACTGTCCTCTACACAGGGTCCTGTTTGTACATACTCAATATTGAGCCATGTATTCATTTTCTTCATATTCATAGCAAGTGTTCTCTTTAAGCAGATTTTCCAATCAAATCTGTAATCACCCTCCTAGTTTCCTGTGGGAAGAAGAAATTTATGCTTATTTTCTGTATTTCTAATATATACCATGTCTATTGCCTGAAGTATATGGTATTCTTCTTTTGAATTTCACTGATTTCCTATTCTAATAAGAGTTGATTGCTTTAATATTTAGATGTTAACTTTCCTATGCAGGTTTTAATTTTATTTCTGTTTGCCTTTTAATTTCCTCATGGTCTATTCCTTTTTTATGTCCCAAAGTTTTTTCCAAATCTCAAACATTTCATATTATATATTTAGAAATCCAATTCCTCCCTTCTCTTTCCACACTAGCCCCTTGCTTCAGCACTTTTCTGGAGATGTTCCTTACAAATCTGTCTGGAGTGGTTACTCTTTAGGTCTGGCACCAAAATATCATTCTGACATCTTCATCTGCTGCTTTCCTTGGTGGGTGATTTGTTTCCTTATTACTTGGGTTTAGTTTCATTTTGCTAATGTACTTTCTTAAGTCACTTCCTAAGAAAATGGGTGATTCATCTAATCTATATTTTGCCAAGGATTAAATTCCAGATGGAAAAACATTTGACTCAGAACTTTAAATGAATTGATCTGTTTTGTTCTAGCATCCTACAATGCTAACAGGAACTAATCCTTTTATAATTTGGGTGTTTTAAAAATTTCACTGTAATCCAGATGCTAGTTTTTTCTTTTTCTAACTCAGTATTAAGTGAGCTATTTGATTTCGGATCATGTGCTGGGAAATATATTGTCTCTTTTTATCTGTTTTCTTTTTCTGAAACTCCTGACTGCTTGTTGATCTATATTAATCTGTTTCATTTATATTTTCTCATTTTCTGCATTTTCCTTTCTACTGAAAATTTTTATTTTGAGAATGATCTGTTTGATTTAAAATAGTTCTTTCTTGCTTTGTGACTTTTTATGGCCTCTTGTTCATGCTTAATCCATCTTGATGGATATATATGATATGTAAAATAGATAGCCAGTGGTAAATTATGGTATGATGTGAGGAACTCAAACTACTGCTCTGTGACAACCTAGATGGGTGGGCTGGGGTGGGAGGTGGAAGGGAGTTTCAAGATGGAGGGGACTTATGTATACCTCATGTGTATGGCATAAACCAACACAATATTGTAAAGCAATTATCCCCCAATTAAAAATGAATCAATTTTAGAAAATAGGAACTGGATTAAACTATTGGGTTGGACAAAAAGTTCATTGGGTTTTTTGGAAAAACTCAAATAATTTGTCTGAATTACTTGAGAAATGTGTGAATTTTTCAATGAGCATGTTATTTAAAAACTGACCTAATTTATTAATGAAAGAACAAGAAGCTTTTCATCTCTCCTTTCTCATGGACGGTTGTTTCCTAACTAGTTTGCAGTTTCTTGGCTCAGTTGTTCTTGTTCAGTTGCTCAGTTGTGTCCAACTCTTTGTGACCTCATGGACTACAGCCTTGACTCAGTAGTATAATATGATTTTACATTTCCTTTATCTGCTGAAGCAAGATAACTCAGTAGCTATTGTCCAGGTAGATTTTCATTTCACCCAGACCTATAGTTTTAGACAAAGTAAATTTCCTAACTTCAGAGAACTTCACAACTGTTCTCAATAAGAAACATTTTAGGCAATGCCACGAACCAACCCCATGAAAGAAATTCTGCTCTATTACTAAATAACCTTATTCTCAGACTTCAGTGCCATAGATATGCTGCATGCATATCTTTCTATCATTGTATATTTTGAAATATATATAATGAAAAATCTTAATAAAATATATTTTTCAAGGGTAATAATTAATTTTTTTGTATTATGTTTGGATTCTGGCACTACTCATTTATCTAGAATCTTACTGTATCACTCTGCATCCTCTTCGTGACACCAGTTGTCTTGCTTTTCACACTATCCACACTATTTGCTGAACTCGGGGTAGGCAAGGCATGAGCTAAGAGGCTGGAAGAAGACAGGAGGAGTCACAGGAACTGCAGACACATTTATTCTTTTCTGGCTGGCACAGCAGCCATAGGAGCAGATATAACACAACACAACATAACGGCACACAGCCTCTCTCCTGGCTGACACAGCAGCCGTAACAGTAGAACTGTGTTCTCTCCTCTCGTGGCTGACCCAATGGACACAGCCATGAAGGAGCAGGAATGCCACCACTTTATAGGTGGCGCTCACATACCCCTGCAGCACAAAGTAGCTCGTGAGCAAGCGAGTATCTCATGACACGCATGGGCATACTATAAGTGATCTCAGCTGTTCCATAAACCCTGTGACATGCATGAGCTGTGTTATAAATGATCTCAGCTGTTCCATAGTCATTATTTACAAAACGTGGGGTAAGAGAGCCTGAACAGCCATCGTGGCTAATTTGCTCTCTGCCCATGCTTGCTCTTATTTTTAAACTATGTTTTGTCTTCTGTAATGGTGTAGGATTCCCTCAAATGGCCTCCAATTATTGATCTAAGTTAATTTTAAGAATGATTCAATATAAAATTTCAGTGGGATCTCCTCTTGCAATTATTTGGGTTTGTCCTCTGGCAAGCTTGGTGCCGGATGAGTTAATGGACAGCTGATCATTGCTCTAAGGCTTTTAAATACCAGAAGTCAGAGGGTTTTGCTCCAGGTGTCAACACTTAAACTAATTACTAATTGACTTAGTTTGTACTTTTCACAGCATTTTGATCAGTTTTTCAGCGGTAAGCATTCTTTCTCCGAGATCTAAACGCTTGGCTCCTTATCGGTCTATGCTGTGGGAGAACTGTGGTAAAGGTAAGGAGAGCAAGGAAAAGTGGGAGTGAAAGGGAGTCAGCTATTCTGGGTGGATCCGTGACCCCTGTACTGTTAGTCCCTCTTATCACTGCTGCTTTAAATAAGGTTCCTCGGCTTTCCCCTGATCCCATTCTCTCTGTGAATATGCAGAGTGAGTCAGCAGTTGTCTCTAAACTGTACTGCCTCCACGAATATTCTGGGCTGGAGTTCTCTTTCCTCACTTCCTTCATCAGTATTTTCTAGTCATTTTTTTCTCTTTTCTCAATATCCTATTTTGTTTTATCTTTGTGGAATTATAACTTTTTGTTTTCCTTTATATTAAATATTTTAGTCACTGTCCTTTCTACTTGCCTTCTCAATCTACCACCATTTTCCTCTCTAATACACTCACATCAGTATCAGTTCAGTCGCTCAGTCATGTCTGACTCTTTGCAACCCCATGGACCGCAGTACACCAGGCCTCCTTGTCCGTCACCAACTCCCAGAATTTACTGAAACTCATGTCCATTGAGTCGGTGATGCCATTCAACCATCTCATCCTCTGTTGTCTCCTTCTCTTCCCTCTGTCAATCTTTTCCAGCATCAGGGTCTTTGGTGGCCAAAGTATTGGAGTTCAGCTTTAACATCAGTCCTTCCAAAGAATATTCAGCACTGATTTCCTTTAGGATGGACTGGTTGGATCTCCTTGCAGTCCCAAGAGACTCTTCAAGAGTCTTCTCTACCACCACAGTTCAAAAGCATCAATTCTTCAGCACTCAGCTTCCTTTATAGTCCAACTCTCACATCCATACATGACTACTGGAAAAACCATAGCCTTGACATGGACCATTGTTGGCAAAGTAATGTCTCTGCTTTTTAATATGCTGTCTAAGTTGGTCATAATTTTCCTTCCAAGGAGTAAGGCTGCAGTCACCATCTGCAGTGATTTTGGAGCCCCCCAAAATAAAGTCTGCCACTGTTTCCACTGTTTCCCCATCTATTTGCCATGAAGTGATGGGACCAGATGTCATGATCTTAATTTTCTGAATGTTGAGCTTTAAGCCAACTTTTTCACTCTCCTCTTTCACTTTCATCAAGAGGCTCTTTAGTTCCTCTTCACTTTCCGCCATATGGGTGGTGTCATCTACATATCTGGGGTTATTGATATTTCTCCCGGCAATCTTGATTCCAGCTTGTGCTTCTTCCAGCCCGGTGTTTCTCATGATGTACTCTGCATATGTTAAATATGCTCACATAGAAGATTATTTTAGGAGTAGTAATGGAGGTCAAATAAAAATAAGGAATGAGAAGGAAGATATTTATAAGAAAGGATCATATTCTGAACTTTGTGATATTTACATGGCATTTATGACTTGAAAAGCCTTTGAGAAATAAGGCCAAATTACATTAAAGTGGTGCACAATTTCTGAAAATGAATGTTTTTTCTTTCTTTAAAATAATTGTGCATTAAAAATGCACTGCTGTTTTTGTTTTTGTTTTTCCTTTGAAAAGAACTAGTCACATTACACATATGCTTCTTATTGTTTTATGGACTACATTGTGGTTAGGCGGATTAGGTTATAGGTTTTGAATCCAAAGTGTGACTTAAAAGAATATGTTGAGCATCAAAATGAAGGCAGTTTAATAATATGAGAGATCACTGTGAAGAAGTCATGTTATGGGCACATCTTGTTTCAATTACTATAGTAATTGAACTGTTTGTGGGACTTTCACATGCAAAAGCATGCCTCAAGGTAACTAGTTATATACACTTTAGTTCATGTCCCTAAAGCAGGTTAACAAGTGACAGATTTCGTTTATAGTGATTTCTATGGATAATATTGCTTTCTCAATTAATACAAGATAAAGTTAAATATACATTTATTTTTATCAAATATTGAACAGTAAGAGCAATATTCATTGGTTTACATTTTTCATTTATACTATTTCTCAGTAGCACTGTTGCCTAGAGTGTGACATATCTCCTACTGACATTTGTAATATATGTCAAAATGGCAGTGATGTTTATTGCTTTCTTTTGGAACTTACTCTTCACACAAAAGTAAACCCTGGATAGATGAATTTGATCTGATGATGAAGGATAAGAGCAGTAATATGTACTGTTTGGTTAATCTATCACAAGACACTGTCAGATAACCCCAGAGAGTACACTTATACTTTATATGCTGTATTTTTCTTCAGAGACAGTTATTACCCATTTTTGAGATGACAAAAAGAGAGTAAAAGAAAATAGGTTGCTGTATGGAGCAAAGATGACTGTATTATCACTCACAAAGAGTGTTGTTATAAGCTGGAAGGCACAGAGACACATTTTCGTTTTAAAAGACAAAGTCCAAGAAGGTATTCAGAATTTACACAGCAATGAAGGATGTGAATGTGGAAATCACAGTTGCCTTAATACTCTTGAAAGAATTTAAAAAGTTTCTTGAGTTCATTCTATGCAACTATATCTTGAATTATTCTGTGTTACAAGAGGTTCTTATAGTTCTTATAACTATATAAATTCTACATATAACTATATAATTTTATATAATGTAAAACCCTTATAGTGTTTCTAGAAGCATCAAATAATTGCTGTAGAATGACATCTGTGTTAATTTTAGTAACTTTTTGTTTTTAAAAAATTCTTTTCTGAAAAATTAATCATTATTTCCAAAAGGCACTTTTAAAAAAGAAAGAAGCAATATCTTAAGCATGCATATTCACACACATACACAGAACCATGAGCCTGGTTATTTGGTGTATAAATAGGAAAACCAGTATTGGTACCAGGTATCACAGAGCCACTTCCCGCTACTGTTGTTCCCATACCCCCAAATGTGCCGTTCTCCAATGTCTGACCCAAGGCAAAAGATTCCTTAGGCTATGCATTTTGCTTCTTTGCTGACATGAAGTTAATGGCTACTGTAAGTCAAAGTTTAGCCCTTTGGGTACCATCTTCCAGAATCCTGGTCTCCAGAGGTGGATGTAATATCACCAACTGCAGCCTCAGTCTAAGATGACAGTTCAGACTTCCTAAATACTTCCCCTGTCCATCAAAGTAAGGCTTTCTTCTCCCTAGTATATACTTCTTTCACTTCAAGCGCTTAAGGCTTGTCTTTTATTGATTCATTTCTTCATGGGACTCAGGCAGAGGAGTAATGGTATATGGCTACTATTGGTTTACCATCTTTATCTTATTTGGGGAAATGATTCATTCTTCTCTCTGGGTTGTGTTGATCAGGACAAAATTGTCTCTTATGGTACATTCTGAGACAAAACATTCTTGCCACTTAAAACCTGAGCATTTCTCTGGCCTTACTTTCTATTTCCTTCTCCAAAGGTGGAACTGCGGGGCGGGGCGGGGGGGGGGAGTTCCCATTCACAGACCAAAACCTACTTTACTTTGTTCAGCTCCCAATAGTATGTATAGATACATATTTAAAACTATTTTAACACAGGATTAAGTTACCTTAGAATTAAGACATAGTGTAACAGGGTAATGAAGATTAAAGACTAGAGAGGATAGTGTTTGTACTCAGATGCCAGGTTGGTCACATACTAGCTCTGTGGCCTTGGTTCAGGTGGATAGATTATCTGTGCCCTAGTCTCAAGAAGCCCATTGTTTATTTCTCACCTATGTGGTTTATAATAGCTAATTATTGAATAAAGCTGGTGGTGGTTTAGTCATTAAGTCGTGTCTGATTCTTTGTGACCGCATAGGCTCTAGGCCACTAGGTTCCTCTGTCCATGGGATTTTTCAGGCAAGAATATTGGAGTGGGTCATCACTTCCTTCTCCAGAAGATTTTCCTGACCCAGGGATTGAAACTGGATCTCCTGCATACTTACTGCTTTTCTTCCACATACATTGCAAATAATTTTGGCAGTTTTATATTAGCCTTTTCAGTTGTTTTAATTGGTTATGGTAATGTCCATCAGAGAAGCTTTATATTTTTATTTTGTCAAATTCATCACTCTTCTTATTTTACTGAATTTTTTCTTGATACTTTCATAAAAATTTTTCCTTTTTCAAATATTATTAATCCCAAATTTTTTTCTGGTGCTTTTATGGCTTTACATATCTTTAATTTATCTGGAATTTATTTTGGCATATCTGGTATGAAGGGCTTCCAAAAGTGTCACTAGTGGTAAAGAACCTGCCTGCCAAGGCAGAAGACAAAAGAGATGCAGGTTCAATCCCTGGGTTGGGAAGATCCCCTGGAATAGGAAATGGCAACCCACTCCAGTATTCTTGCCTAGAAAATCCCATGGGCAGAGGATACTGGTGCACTATAGTTTTTGGAGTCACAAAGAATTGGGCATGTCTGAGTGACTGAGCACATCTGGTATCAGGTTATAATCCACTTCTCTTTTTTCCTATGTCGATGAAATGACTTGTTTTTCATCAATTTATAAAGATTTTTAAAATCCACAATTTAAACTCATCAAGAATGTTCTCAAAATTTGTATTATGTGTTAGCACTACTGATTCATTTCACTAATGGTGGTATTCTTACCCATATTTTTGCTTCTCTGTCTAGAAGGCAAGTATTATAACCTTTTTTTTAATACTGCCATCATCTCTAAATTTCCTCCATGAACTGTCTTTAAAAGGTTAGGACTGACTATCTATCTACCTACCTATCTATCTATCTATCTTCCTGCTTTGAAAGGCCTCACTCATTGGGATATTTTCTTTGATATTTTTCTTTTTGAATTGACAAAGTGTTTTTTTGTATTATAAATGGATTTAAGGATGGAATGTCAAAAGATTCTTAGTGGATTTGTGACCCCAAAGCAATAACAGCAAGGACAATGATGTTACTCTCCAGGGATAATTGCTGATTTATATTCAAGATATATTCCATAATATTTCAAATTTAGTTATCAAAACTGAATATCTTATCTGCTTAATAATGATTGTTTAGGAAAGATTGACCTGGTGGCTATCATTAAATTATTCAGTGCAAATTTTCTTTGCTGTATGTAAAATTCATGTAATAGTACATCTTATTTTCTAGATAGTGATTTTTTATTTTTTGAGGGAAATAAGCACATGTTATTTTCTAGGTAGTGATTTTTGAGTGGAGACTAAAAGCCCTTATCTGTTATTATGTAGTTAAATAATCAAAAGCTGATATAGAACAATGAGATAGTGTGTTTAATGATTATTTCATTTTGTGGAGTTTTTTAAATCCTTATGGAGTTCAATATAATTTAGTTTAATATTTATTAAATATAAAACAGATTTATAGAATTGTCTCACATTGTACCAATTAAGTTCAGTTTCAGTTCAGTTGCTCAGTCCTGTCCAACTCTTCACAACCCCATGGACTGCAGCATGCCAACCTTCCCTGTCCATCACTAATTCCCGAAGCTTGCTCAGACTCATGTCCATTGAGTTGGTGATGCCATCCAATCATCTCATCCTCTATCGTCCCCTATTCCTCCTGCCCTCAAAATTTCCCAGCATCAGGGTCCTTTCCAATGAGTCAGTTCCTCATATCAGGTGACCAAAGTATTGGAGTTTCAGCTTCAGTGTTAGTCCTTCCAATGAATATTCAGGGCTGATTTCCTTTAGGATTGACTGGTTGGACCTCCTTTCAGTCCAAGGGACTTTCAAGAGTCTTCTCCAACACCACAGTTGAAAAGGAATTCTTTTGCACTCAGCTTTCTTTATAGTCCAACTCTCACATCCATACATGACTACTGGAAAAACCATAGCTTTGACTAGATGGACCTTTGTTGGCAAAGTCATGTCTCTGTTTTTTAAAATGCTCACTGTCCAGGTTGGTCATAGTTTTTCTTCCAAGGAGCAAGTGTCTTTTAATTTCATGGCTGTAGTTACCATCTGCAGTGATTTTAGAGCCCCCCAAAATAAAGTCTGTCACTGTTTCCATTGTTTCTCCAAATATTTGCCATGAAGTGATGGGACCAGATGCCATGATCTTAGTTTTCTGAATGTTGAGCTTTAAGCCAACTTTTTCACTCTCCTCTTTCACTTTCATCAAGAAGCTCTTTTGTTGTTCTTCACTCTCTGCCATAAGGGTGGTGTCATCTTCATATCTGAGGTCATTGATCTTTCTCCTGGCAATCTTGATTCCAGCTTGTGCTTCATCCAGCCTGGTATTTCGCATGATCTACTCTGCATATCAGTTAAATAAGCAGGGTGACAATATACAACCTTGACATACTCCTTTCCTGATTTGGAACCAGTCTGTTGTTCCATGTCCAGTTCTAACTGTTGTTTCTTGACCTGCATACAGATTTCTCATTCAGAACTGAATATAAATTTGCACTCAACTGATTACATCAAATTATGTATTGTAATGTTTTTCATCAAATAACAAAGTCATATATGTTTAGGGCCAGAGTTGGCAATCTTTAGAATCCTAATACAACTCACTAGTTCTGTAATCTTGAACAAGTAACTTAACCTGTCTGGAACCAGCTCACCTTTCATGTAGTTAACTTTATCTCCATTGTATTAAAGGCAGATATGCCTTTATTTGAGCTTCCCTGGTGGTTTAGTGGTAAAGAAGCCACCTGCCAATGCAGGAGATATGGGTTCGATCCCTGTCTCAAGATTCCCTGGAGAAGAAAATGGCAAGCCACTCCAGTATTCTTACCTGGAAAATTCCATGGACAGAGGAACCTGGTAGGCTATGGTCCATGGGGTTGCAAAGAGTCATATATGATTTAGTGACTAAACAACAATTTGCTTTATATCTTTTATCCTTTATGTCTTTTAGTTACTGGTAATAAACTTGATGTCTAAGAATTATCTTAAGTAATTCTTAGATTTTCAATCAGATGTAGCTGAAAGTACACTGGGCTTAGAGTCATAAACCCTGAGTTTTAGTCCAAGTACTGTTATTTATCAGCTGTTTAATATTAAAAAAATCACTTAATATCTTAATATTAGTTAAAATCACTTAGCATCACCAACTCAATGGACATGAGTTTGAGCAAACTCCAGGAGATGGTGGAAGACTGATGAACCTGATGGGGTCCCAAATATTTGGACATGACTTAGTGACTGACAACAACAAAAATCACTTACTTAACATTTTGCTGCAGCTTTTTATAAGTTAATCAGAAGGATTATGAGTAGGACAAAGTGGGCAGTTGAAAGCAGTTTAGGGGTTTTGAAAGTTGATGGAGTAAGGAGAAATGTTGGTGGCTAGAAGAGGCATTGGTTAGGCACAGAGATGACATAAAAGATCATTGTGGCTCTTTTCTAAAAGAAGTCAAAATTTTTTGAGCCCATACATTAAGCAACAATGATATTGGGCATTTAGAAAAATGTGTAGTACTGTGGACTTCTGATACTTTATCATTAAATCTATAAAATTTAAGACAAAATTACTGTTATTATATTTTATAATTACAGGACATAATAAAATAATTAGATAACTTTGTTCTCATCATGCTATTAAACTTGACTTAATGTCTTATCCAGTCAGGAAGTTAATGAGTTATTTAAAGGTCAGAAATATTGGTTGTATTGTATTACGTATTATATTTCTTCGTGTTACCCACTTCTAGCAAATCTTTGTCTGAAATGCTATTCCTTTCCTAATACCATTTAATTCCTTTTCAGATACCATTAAATTCCTTTACTTTTATGTGAATATTTGCATTAATCATGATTAGTCCTTTTACATGTCTTCATCTGCAGTCTTTCTCTTCTCAGTATGACATGTAATACTTTGCAAAAATAAAAGCCCTCTTAGTCTTCAGGCATTTTCATGAAAGGTATGAGGTTGTGAGTCATCTTGCCCATGCCTTGTTTCTTTCTAACTTGGGACCTTATGCAAATTAATTTCTCTGATCTTTAGTTTTATCATCTCTAAAATCAGTTTTTAAAATAACTTTTATTAGGGTTAAATAATAAAGTGTCTATAGAATTTAGCCAGGTGCTCAGTACTTGACAAACCTTCATATTATTACTATTAAGAATCTTTCTATATTTTTATAGAATCTTTCTATATTTTAGTTGTTTCTTAAAAATATCTTTCTCTTTATTTTGTGATCTTTGCCTTCTTGCTTAAACCCAATTTATTCAACCACAAATCCAGTAAATTGAGAGTAACTACAGCCCCCTATCATAAATACGTCACTCAGTCTTATAGACCCTTGATTTGTTCTTCCTCAGTGAGCTTTTCCTTTGAACTCCAATCCCACAGTCATGCCCCAGTATTTTATTTTACATGGTTAGAGAAATTTGAGTGCTTGAGTTAAGGAGATGCTTGATAGATCTTGGTTTACTTTACTTTGGTATCAAAGTGCTCTCTCCTCCTGTTACTTTATCTTACTTGGGCTGTCTCTGCAATGTGGGAAGGCCCAGAGGTTTGGCGTTCCCACACAGGGAGCGGAACCCAGAAGACCTGGGTGAAAACCAGGAATCCTGACCTCAGGTTTTGTCTATAAGATAGGATAGCATTGTTAATGCAATTGAGAAGCCCATATGTCAGCTCTGGACTTAGGGATGGTTGGATCTGAGGGGTTCAAGTGCTGTTCTCATGCTTTCTTTGTGTTGCTTCGACTCTTGTCTCTTTCTCACTGTGCACTTCAATCTACCTCACTCTTTTGGCTCTTGGAGTCTGGTTTTATTTTCAGATATGTGCTAGTAAGGAGTTCTTCCCCCTGCCATTGTGGTCTGAGTCTTGTAGCAACGCCCCATCACCTTCTAGGAGCTTTCTTTCGGGCGCTCTGATGTACCTCTTCCCCTCCTGTGCATATGCCCTAACCCAGCATATGCCCTAACCCAGTGAAAGTGCTACACTCAATATGCCAGCAAATTTGGAAAACTCAGCAGTGGCCACAGGACTGGAAAAGGTCAGTTTTCATTCCAGTCCCTAAGAAAGGCAATCCCAAAGAGTGCTCAAACTACTGCACAATTGCCCTCATCTCACACGCTAGTAAAATAATGCTCAAAATTCTCCAAGCCAGGCTTTAGCAATACGTGAACCGAGAACTTCCAGATGTTCAAGCTGGTTTTAGAAAAGGCCAAGGAACCAGAGATCAAATTGCCAATATCCACTGGATCATCGAAAAAGCAAGAGAGTTCCAGAAACACATCTATTTCTGCTTTATTGACTATACCAAAGCCTTTGACTATGTGGATCACAATAAACTGTGGAAAGTTCTGAAAAAGATGGGAATACCAGACCACCTGACCTGCCTCTTGAGAAACCTGTATGCAGGTCAGGAAGCAACAGTTAGAACTGGGCGTGGAACAACAGACTGCTTCCAAATAGGAAAAGGAGTACATCAAGGCTGCATATTGTCCACCTGCTTATTTAACTTATATGCAGAGTACATCGTGAGAAATGCTGGGCTGAAAGAAGCACAAACTGGAATCAAGATTGCAGGGAGAAATATCAATAACCTCAGATATGCAGATGATACCACCCTTATGGCAGAGAGTGAAGAAGAACAAAAAAGCGTCTTGATGAAAGTGAAAGAGAAGAGTGAAAAAGGTGGCTTAAAGCTCAACATTCAGAAGACTAAGATCATGGCATCTGGTCCCATCACCTCATGGGAAATAGATGGAGAGACAGTAGAAACAGTGTCAGACTTTATTTTTGGGGGCTCCAAAATCACTGCGGATGCTGACTGCAGCCATGAAATTAAAAGACGCTTACTCCTTGGAAGGAAAGTTATGACCAACCTAGATAGCATATTAGAAAGCAGAGACATTACTTTGCCAACAAAGGTCCGTCTGGTCAGGGCTATGGTTTTTCCAGTGGTCATGTATGGATGTGAGAGTTGGACTGTGAAGAAAGCTGAGCGCTGAAAAATTGATGCTTTTGAACTGTGGTGTTGGAGAAGACTCTTGAGAGTCCCTTGGACTGCAAGGATATCCAACCAGTCCATCCTAAAGGAGATCAGTTTGGGTGTTCATTGGAAGGACTGATGTTGAAGCTGAAACTCCAATACTTTGGCCACCTCATGCAGAGAGTTGACTCATTGGAAAAGACCCTGATGCTGGGAGGGATTGGGGGCAGGAGGAGAAGGGGACGACAGAGGATGAGATGGCTGGATGGCATCACCGACTCGATGGGCATGAGTTTGAGTAAACTCCAGGAGTTGGTGATGGACAGGGAGGCCTGGCGTGCTGAGATTCATGAGGTCGCAAAGAGTCGGACATGACTGAGCGACTGAACTGAACTGAACCCAGCTTCAGATCACCTGCCTTTGAAAGTGGGGTACTATATCTGCCTAATAGAAATTATTCTCTAAATCATGACTTGTTTTATTTATTACTAATGTAACATAAAAGATAAACCACAGAAGCTTTCAGATTAGTGAACCAGAAAGCATCCATGTGTCAGGCCTCAAACTCCAGGAACAGAAGCTTCTAAGTCTGGGATCTTAACCTATATATCTCTTCATCTGGCAGTTCATTCATATCCTTTTAAGTAAACCAGTAGCCTAGCAAGTAAAGGGGGAAAAGAACATAAAAATACACCATATAAAATATTAGAATTTGAGTTTTCTTTGGAGAGATCTTTTTGAATTGACTACTTTTAAGACTAGTGAATTCCTGTTTACTTTGGATGTCAGCTTCCTTAGTGAAGTTTTTTCTGATTTCTCATTCCAGGTCATGGTCTTCTGTTATTCTCTGCTTTGTAAAATTTAGATCCTTGTTTCTTTTCTTCTTAGAACATTATTTCTGTTTATAATTCTACATTTATTAATAATATTTTGATTAATGTCCCTTTCCCTCATTGTAAGCTCTGAGAGAGCAGGGGCTCTATTGCTTTTTTTTTTTGAGTAAATTTTTTTTTTCTTGCTTTTTTATTTTTTATTTTTTTTTAATTTATTTATTTTTTATTAGTTGGAGGCTAATTACTTCACAACATTTCAGTGGGTTTTGTCATACATTGCTATGAATCAGCCATAGATTTACACGTATTCCCCATCCCGATCCCCCCTCCCACCTCCCTCTCCACCCGATTCCTCTGGGTCTTCCCAGTGCACCAGGCCCGAAACACTTGTCTCATGCATCCCACCTGGGCTGGTGATCTGTTTCACCATAGATAATATACATGCTGTTCTTTCGAAACATCCCACCCTCACCTTCTCCCAGAGAGTTCAAAAGTCTGTTCTGTACTTCTGTGTCTCTTTTTCTGTTTTTGCATATAGGGTTGTCGTTACCATATTTCTAAATTCCATATATATGTGTTAGTATGCTGTAATGGTCTTTATCTTTCTGGCTTACTTCACTCTGTATAATGGGCTCCAGTTTCATCCATCTCATTAGAACTGATTCAAATGAATTCTTTTTAACGGCTGAGTAATATTCCATGGTGTATATGTACCACAGCTTCCTTATCCATTCATCTGCTGATGGGCATCTAGGTTGCTTCCATGTCCTGGCTATTATAAACAGTGCTGCGATGAACATTGGGGTGCATGTGTCTCTTTCAGATCTGGTTTCCTCAGTGTGTATGCCCAGAAGTGGGATTGCTGGGTCATATGGCAGTTCTATTTCCAGTTTTTTAAGAAATCTCCACACTGTTTTCCATAGCGGCTGTACTAGCTTGCATTCCCACCAACAGTGTAAGAGGGTTCCCTTTTCTCCACACCCTCTCCAGCATTTCTGGCTTGTAGACTTTTGGATAGCAGCCATCCTGACTGGCGTGTAATGGTACCTCATTGTGGTTTTGATTTGCATTTCTCTAATAATGAGTGATGTTGAGCATCTTTTCATGTGTTTGTTAGCCATCTGTATGTCTTCTTTGGAGAAATGTCTGTTTAGTTCTTTGGCCCATTTTTTGATTGGGTCATTTATTTTTCTGGAATTGAGCTGCAGGAGTTGCTTGTATATTTTTGAGATTAATCCTTTGTCTGTTTCTTCATTTGCTACTATTTTCTCCCAATCTTCCAGAAAATTACTAGAGCTAATCAATGAATATAATAAAGTTGGAGGATATAAAATTAACACACAGAAATCCCTTGCATTCCTATATACTAACAATGAAAAAACAGAAAGAGAAATTAAGGAAACAATACCATTCACCATTGCAACAAAAAGAATAAAATACTTAGGAGTAAATCTACCTAAAGAAACAAAAGACCTATACATAGAAAACTATAAAACACTGATGAAAGAAATCAAAGAGGACACAAATAGATGGAGAAACATACCGTGTTCATGGATTGGAAGAATCAATATTGTCAAAATGGCTATTCTACCCAAAGCAGTCTATAGATTCAATGCAATCCCTATCAAGCTACCAACAGTATTTTTCACAGAACTAGACCAGATAATTTCACAATTTGTTTGGAAATACAAAAAACCTCTAATAGCCAAAGTAATCTTGAGAAAGAAGAATGGAACTGGAGGAATCAACCTGCCTGACTTCAGGCTCTACTACAAAGCCACAGTCATCAAGACAGTATGGTACTGGCACAAAGACAGAAATATAGATCAATGGAACAGAATAGAAAGCCCAGAGATAAATCCACGAACCTATGGACACCTTATCTTTGACAAAGGAGGCAAGGATATACAATGGAAAAAGACAACCTCTTTAACAAGTGGTCCTGGGAAAACTGGTCAACCACTTGTAAAAGAATGAAACTAGAACACTTTCTAACACCATACACAAAAATAAACTCAAAATGGATTAAAGATCTAAATGTAAGACCAGAAACTATAAAACTCCTAGAGGAGAACATAGGCAAAACACTCTCCGACATAAATCACAGCAAGATCCTCTATGACCCACCTCCCAGAATATTGGAAATAAAAGCAAAACTAAACAAATGGGACCTAATTAAACTTAAAAGCTTTTGCACTACAAAGGAAACTATAAGTAAGGTGAAAAGATAGCCCTCAGATTGGGAGAAAATAATAGCAAATGAAGAAACAGACAAAGGATTAATCTCTATTGCTTTTTACTCATTACTTCATCTCCAACCCACCATCGGGTCCAGCTCATAGAAGTGATTTTTGAGAGAATGAATATAAAGAGCTATTAAGTGAGAAAGCTGGGATTTCAAATCAGATTTGACTCTAAAGCCACTATTCCATGGTAATGATATAGCTTATTGTAATAATTACCACACTGAATGTTCAGAACTTGTCTTGGACATGCTTAAAAGTAATACATGAATGCATAGCTTTTCTAGTTTAACCAGACTATTTTTTTTCATAATTTGTAATAATACTAATGAAATGAAGAATTGTGGTGAGAGAGACGGTGGATGCCTATGGAGAATTTGGGAGGATGAGACCCTTACAGGCAGACCCAGTGGTCATCTCTGCCTGTATGTTTATCTTTGGGAGGTCAGAAGGCAGAGCACAGCCCCTGATTCCAGTTCTGGAGGGACTCACGCCCCAGGCATTGAGTGGAGCACTGACTGCTTACCTTGCTCTTGTCTTGGCCTGCCCGCAAAGTGGAGTAGCCCAGTGAGTTAATGAGAATGGACTGGTTCCAGGGGAAGAATATACACATATCAGAGAAACATTCAGGCGGATTTTGTGTTGTTTGCAGTTGTGCCCAAAAACATTTCAGAGGGAAGTGGAGGAGATTTTGCATTAAAAGTGAGTTGATTGCTGAGAGGATTTAAATTTTGTTCTCATTCTTTCCATTTATCCATCTTTCCCATTTTTCCTTCTATCCCTATCATTTTATTGCTTCTCCCTCTTGCTCTCCCTGTCGCCACTGTGACTCCTAAGACTTTAGTATATAAATGCTGTTCATAGCCAGGAATCCCTAATGGCATGTGGGTAATGTGTAACCACAATTCTATAGTGAAATTGAGGTCATGTGCTATTATCTGCAGCCTTTTCTCTCTTCACTATGAAGATTGCAGTATTTTATGTAATAGAAGAATTTTGCTGTATTAATTTCATTGCCTTGCTTTGATGTTAACATAATTTTGATCTACTATTTTAAAAAAGCATGCATATTTCTTTTCAAAATCCTAACACTTAAACACCTTAAATACTATTTATTGCCTTTGGTTTTTAATATACCCACTAATATTTTAGTTTGTAGAATAATATCAAGGCTACATTTTCTCTATATTTGTCTTGCAGTTTATAACTTTGATTCTTATATATTTAAATGATATTTAATAAGATTAAAGTTGACACTGTATTTATGTTCTATAACACTATATTTATGTTCCATATGTTCTATGACCTTGAAATTTCTTTGGAAATATGACCCCAGATTAATATCATAGGTTAGATTTACTTCTTTATTTTTACTCACAATTTCCCCAGAATTAGAGATATTTGGTTGCCAGGTGGACAGTTGTAGTGCTTGAGTGACTTTATGAGCAGCCTGAGGTTGCCTATTAACCAGAGATTCTGGATGAATGGCAGGATTCATTGTTGCCAATATGTAAGGCAGTTCTTCTCATAAGCCTGACATAAGGCTGAGCTCCTCTTTCATAGTTTTTGTAATGCACACCCAAACCTAAAAATGGCATGGTCATTTTGAGCATGCCCCTGGCTTAATCATGTATTATCTTGTTTCTTTCTTGCCTGATTCGAATGGATGAAATTTTGTAAACCAAGCACAAATTGCTTTACGAGATTGCATTCAACTAATTTAGCTATGTTTTCATTCTAATCTGAAACATATATATTCTTCCCATCTGTTAGACATACACTTATTTTAGATGCTTAAATTGTATTTTGTCTATGTCTGATCGTTTAAGCCTGATTCTGTGTTGTAAACGTCCAAAGTCATCCTAAAGACCTTGAAAACATCTCGAGTTAATTCTAATTTAGTGGAAAAACAGTCAATAAATGTGATGGGTTTTGAAATCTCACTTTCAAAATCACCTAATTGTCAAATGCCAGATAAAAAAATCTGTTTGTTCAAAAACTGACCTTTTATCTATTTCTCTTATCCCATTAACTATAGAGAGGCTTGAAGTTCTCTTATCACTAATTAAATTTCTTAAAGACTATGGTAAATTTATTATTATAATATAAAGTTTTACTTTAGAAAAAAGAAAAAATTCAAACATACATTTTTGCATAAGGCATTTTATGTTATATATTATATATTCATAATATTATTATGTAGATAAGATTTTTCATGTCAACAATCGCTAGAAGGATGTTTAGAAGAGTTTGAATTCTATAATTACAGACTTTCTTCATCAGGTTCTTCTTGTGTATTCAAGTGCTATGAAAAGTCTTTATCTTGAACTCCATTTGTAATCTACACAATAACCTGGGAGAACACAAATAATTAATGGGATGCACTTTAATTCCAAGCTCTACTAAGGGAGTCCTATTTAGTATGTGTGGCTGGGGGAAGAATATCAGTGGTTAGGAAGGGATCTTAGTAGAAGGAAGAAGCCTGTCTGTATAACTGAATGCATGTGATTGAATCTGGGGAGGAATATGGGTTCCCAAAGTGAGGTCAGAAGTGGGTTGGAACCCAGTACTTTTATAGAAGTATATAACCTTCAACCACACCGTGCAATATCTAAAAGAACATAAGGGTCTGATACCAGAAAAATACAAAGCAGAGCATCTTACTATTAGCTGATTAAGACTGTTTCCAAAAATCATAGATTTAAAAAAATCCTTCTCTTATGACCTAGCAATGCCACTGCTGGGCATATGTGCTAAGTCGCTTCAGATGTGTCTGAATTTTTTGTGACCCTATGGATTGTAGGCTCCTCTGTCCATGGGATTCTCCAGGCAAGAATACTGGAATGGGTTGCCATTTCCTCCTCCAGGGGATCTTCCCCACCCAGGGATTGAACCTTCATCTCTTAGTCTCCTGCATGGCAGGCAGGTTCTTTACCACTAGTGCCACTGCAGAAACCAAAATTGAAAGAGACACATGTACTGTAGCACTATTTACAATACCTAGGACATGGAAGCAACCTAGATGTCCATGGCAGATGAATGGATAGGGAAGTTTTGGTACATATACACAATGGAATATAACTCAGCTATAAAAAGGAACATATTCAAGTCAGTTCTAATAAGATAAATGAAACTGGATCCTATTATACAGAGTGAAGTAAGTCAGAAAGAGAAAGACAAATACTGTATATATATGGAGTTTAGAAAGACAGTACCGATAATCCTCCATGCAGTGCAACAAAGGAGACACATATGAAGAACAGGCTTTTGGACTCAGTGGGAGAAGGCGAGGGTGGGATGATTTGAGAGAATAGCGTTGAAACGTACACTGCCATATGTAAAATAGATGACAAGTGCAATTTCAGTGCATGAAGCAGGGCACCCAAAGCTGATGCTCTGGGACAACTGGGAGGGATAGGGAGGTAGGAGTGGGGTTCAGGATATGGGGGACCTATACATGCCTGTGGCCAATTCATGTGGATGTATGGCAAAAACCATCACAATATTGTAATTATCCTCCAATCAAAATAAATTAATTAAAAAAAATCCTTCCTTTGAAGTTAAGTCATACTGATTAAACCTGAAATGGGCAACAGGAAGTCCTTATTCAGTCTCTTTCTAAACCTGGAAACACATACATACAATCTGGCCAAAATCCTTGATGGAAAGGCTATGGTAGATTATCATTGCTCTCAGAGTAGGTAAGCTTAAGTCTTTTAGATTCTTCAAAGTTGAAATATCTGCTCACATACACACACTTAATTTTTTTTCTTTAACTGATGCATATATGCTATTCTTGGCACATATTCCAAGCATTGTTTTGTAATCAGATTTTCTGTCTCTTGACATTTGACAAAGATCCTCATATACAAACAAACAAAAAAGCTTCAGAGATTAAGGAAGAAACTTGATGCAAAGAGAAAAGTGGCTGTGTACACACAGTTTATACAGAAGTTTAAAGAAAAGGATCAAACTGAAAGGAGCAGAAAAGAATGAGTTAAAGGATTCCATGGATCATAAAGCGGGAAAGTGAATTCCCAGAAACAGGAGACTGAGCAAACCCAAGTGTTTATGACACTGTGCCTGTATTTTCAGTCATGTCCGGCTCTTTGCAACTGTATGGACTGTAGCCCGCCAGGCTCCTCTGATCATGGGATTTTCCAGGCAAGAATACTGGAATGGGTTGTCCTTAACCACAATTTTAGTAATTTCTTTCCCTGGACTTTTTTTTTTTTTTTTTTTTGGTAAACCTCTTAAAATGAAATATAACATGCATTCAGAACAATAAAACACAAAGTTGTAGTTAATCCCTTCTGGAACCTCCTCATTTCTGTCCCTCCCTTCTCCCCAGCACTAGCAACTCTCCTGCCATCAAATACTGTGTCATATATGCCTGTGTTCAAAATGTATATGAATACATACAGGGCGTATGACTTTGTGTCTGGCCTCTGTTACTCAAAATTTGAATGTGAAATTCCTCCATGTTGTATGTAAATATAATAACTTGCATTTCAGTTGTAGTTATTATTTTATTATATGAATAAACTAATTTATTTTTCTATTCCACTGTTTATAGACATTTATATATTAGTCATTCATTCTTGTTCAACTTTTAATCTTAGACTAATACATATTAAAGTGGTCACTCTCAGACCTTTTGCTGAAGCATTTTCAGTCATCTATGGTTGCATGAAGCTCTAATAGATTCCTCAAGAAAGGCATGGGGACAGTATTCTCTAAATTCTTACATGTTTGAAATTGTTTTTTCATAGCTTTGATATGTGAAGAACAGTTTGGCTGCATTAAAAAACTTTGGTTTAATACTCAATTTTATTGAACACTATTTTTTTAAAATGGTATACTATTGATATTTTCTATTTCAGTTTGTTTTTTGAAATGGGAAGGCCAGTCTACTCTGTCTCTCTCCCCCTCTCTCTCTCCCTCTTATTTTGTAAGTTATTTGATCTTTCTTCCTTTACCTCAAAGATTTTTTTTTTTAAAAAGAGGCCTTGTAGTTTTACTAGGATATGTCTTAAAGTTGACATTTTGGGTTAATGTTTCACAGTTGTCATTGGACTTCTATGTAGGTTGCCACTTAAAATTTATAGAAAGTTGTCTTGAAGTTCAGTCTTAAATATTATTTCTGTTTCATGGTTTTATTTTACTTTTCTGGATACTACAATCATGTGGATGTTATCCCTTCTTGCCCTGTGCTCCATTTCCCTCACATTCTTTGCAATTGTGTACTACTTTCTCATTTTTGTCCTCTTGATTGTTTTCTACCTTTCTTGACTACTCCTTGATAAAACTTTGATTTCTATCTCTTTTCTGTTATTTTTCATTTCTGAGATAATTTTGTGTTTTTCTTCCATTTCCTTCTTGAGTTTGGTCAACTTTGTTTTTATTTCTTCTTAGTTTGGTTCATTTCTGTTTTTAACTTTTGAATTTCCAATTCAAGATACTTTTCTTTCAAGTGCTTCTTTGAGTGTATTTCAGTTCAGTTCAGTCGCTCAGTCGTGTCCGACTGTTTTTGACCCCATGGACTGCAGCACGCCAGGCCTCCCTGTCCATCACCAATTCCCAGAGTCTACCCAAACTCATGTCCATTGAGTTGCTGATGCCATTCAACCATCTCATCCTCTGTCGTCCCCTTCTCCTCCTGCCCTCAATCTTTCCCAGCATCAGGGTCTTTTCAAATGAGTCAGTTCTTTGTATCAGGTGGCCAAAGTGTTGGAGTTTCAGCTTCAACGTCAGTCCTTCCAATGAATATTCAGGACTGATTTCCTTTAGGATGGACTGGTTGGATCTCCTTGCTGTCCAAGGGACTCTCAAGAGTCTTCTCCAACACCACAGTTCAAAAACATCAATTCTTCTGCGCTCAGATTTCTTTATAGTCCAACTCTCACATCCATACATGACTACTGGAAAAACCATAGTCTTGACTAGACAAATCTTTGTTTTGAATTGTATCATATAATTTTCTTCTGCTTCATGTTGTTTTTGAAGGGGAATTTTCATCAGTTCAGATGTGACCAATCTTTTTTTTTTCCTAATATTTTTGTGTAATAACCCTATATGTGGCAATTTTTTTCTTCCGTTCATTTTTGTTGATTTGGGGTTGTTTCTAAGATTCCTAATTCACTAGTGATGTTTTCTATCTGTATATCAAAGCTGGTTTCTTTACTCTAGAATTTTTTTTTTAAATCGTGGACAGAGTTAGGTATCCTCTAATATTTGGTTCCTTTTCTGTTGTGAAAGTGTTAGTTACTCAGTCATCTCTGACTCTTTGCTACCCTATGGACTCTAGCCCATCAGATTTCTCTTTCCATGGAAGCCCTGGTATTGTAGGATCCTAATTTTTTTGACTTGCATTTTTTCCTTTTCACTATTCATCTGCCAGGATTTCTTTGTTGGCTCAGATGGTGAAGAATCTGTCTTCAATGCTAGGTGATCTGGGTTCGACCCCTGGGTCAGGAAGATCCCCTGGAGAAGGGAATGGCAACCCACTCCAGTATTATTCTCTTCAATGCTAATACAAATTAGTACTTTTACCTTTTCCTGTGATCTTAGAATTTTATTTATTCCCTTTAATTTTTTACTATTCCACTGTTGTCACATATCTTCATTTTTATGTACTTAAACTCTATAAGAATTGATGCTTTTGAACTGTGGTGTTGGAGAAGACTCTTGAAGAATGCCTTGGACTGTAAGGAGATAAAACCAGTCAATCTTAAAGGAAATCAGCCCTGAATATTCATCGAAGGACTGATGCTGAAGCTGAAACTCCAACACTTTGGCCACCTGATGCGAGGAACTGACTCATTGGAAAAGACCTTGATGCTTGGAAAAATTGAAGGCAGGAGGAGAAGGAGACGATAGGGGATGAGATGGTTGGATGGCATCACCAATTCAATGGACATGAATTTGAGCAAGCTCTAGGAGTTGGTGATGAACAGGGAAGCCTGGGGTCTGCAGTCCATGGGGTTGCAATGAGTTGGACACGACTGAGGGACTGAACTGAACTGAAACTCTACAAGTCTTCATTTTTATTGTTAAGATAGTCAGTTTTATTGAGTATGCTCAAATACATCCCTGTTTCATTTCTCATCATTCCTTGAATTTCCTTCTGAAATCATTTTCCTTCTAGCTCAAGATTAAAAAACTTCCTTCAGTGTAAACCTACTCATAAAAAAAATCTCTTAGTTGATTTTATCTGAAAATGCCTGTATTTTATCTCTAGTTTTGAAAGATAATTTTGAATAAACAATGTGTGTGTGTGCTTAGTCATGTCCAACTCTTTGTGACACCATGGACTATAGTCTGCCAGGCTCCTCTGTCCATGGAATTTTCCAGGGAAGAATACTGAAGTGAGTTGCCATTTCCTACTCCAGGAGTACCCAGTGCTGGGATGGCAAATAGTATCTTAAAGTATTTTAAAATACTCTTGCATCATCTTTGGCTTCCCTTGTTCTGTTGAAAGGTTGGTTGCGATTCTTACTATTCCTCCGTCAAGTACAGTTTACCTGCAATTCCCTCTGGCTTCTTTGATGATTTTCTCTTCATCTTTGATTTTCAGCAGTTACTTTATGGTATACATGTGTGTGGCTTTCCTATTATTTATACTGCATGTGGTTAGCCATGCTTTTTGAATTTGTGGTTTGATGTTTATTGATTTGGAAAATTCTCAACCTTTATCTCTTCAATTATTGCTTCTTGACCATTTTCTCTCTATTCCTAATTGTAAGGTATGACAATTTACATTTTATGATTTTCCCCTTTTATTTTCTTTGTATCTTATGCTATTTTCCATATATTTAAGCTCTCTCTTTGTCAGCCAGGTCCTTTCCTTTGGATCTGTCTTCTAGTTCAGAAATTATTGCAATATCTGTGACTGATTTCTTCATCATATGCATTTCTGGTAGGTAAGTTTTTAATGTCCATCATGTCTGTTGAGTTTGGGTCACATTGTCTTAGTTTCATTTGCCCATTTTTGTTTGTTTCGATTTTTGAGTATCAGACAGGGTTTCTTTAAAAAAAATAGAAGTCTGATTTGAAGCTCTAGAGTGATATTATCTTTTCCCAAAGAGAATCCATGCTGACATCTTGTGAGCACTATCAGTTGGCATATCACCTTATTCCAATTATGATTAAGATGATTCAGAGTTTATCTTTGGCCTTTGGAAGGTCAAGTCTACTTCTAGTTCGCTCCCATTACTCAGATTCTCAGTGAGAAGCCTGGTAAGTTTACAGAACTTGCTCCTTGGCTGGTTCTTGGCTTCAGTTTTAGTTCTTCTTGTCTCAGTTTCTTAGCCTCTTTTGTTGAAATTGTCCGACAGCTGAAGTTTCAGGAGAAAATGAACTCCAAATGCTAGGCTCTCCCCCATATATCTTTCTTATCTTGAATCTTAATTCTATTATTCTAACTATATTTTAAAACACAGATGATTTCAAAGACACCTAAAAATATTTTACGATATTTTCTAGTGTCATTTTTTTTTTTTTTTTCAGCTGGAAGACTGTCCCACATATCATTCATCATTACTGAAACTCATCTGCTGTGAGGTTGTTGTTCAGTCGCCCAGTTGCAATGCCGTAGACTGCAGCATGCCAGGCTTCCCTGTCCCTCACCATCTCCCACAGTTTGCCCAAGTTCGTGTTCATTGCATCAGTAATCTGTCCAGCCATCTCATCCTTTGATGCCCTCTTCTCCTTCTGCCTTCAACCTTTTCCAGCATCAGGGATTTTTCCAGTGAGTCAGCTGTTCACATTAGATGACCAAAATACTGGAGCTTCACCTTCAGCATCAGTCCTTCCAGTGAACATTCAGGGTTTATCTCCCTTAGGATTGACTGGTTCTATCTCCTTGCTGTCTTTCATGAGTCTTTCACAGCACCACATTTTGAAGGCGTTGATTCTTTGGCATTCTGCCTTCTTTACAGTACAGCTCTCACAACTGTAGTGACCACTGGGAAGATCATAGCCTTGTCCATATGGACTTTGCCAACAGGCTAATGTCTCTGCTCTTCAACATACTGTCTAGGTTTGTCATTGCTTTCCTGCCAAAAAAGCAATTGTCTTCTGATTTCATGGCTGCAGTCACCATCCATAGTCATTTTGAAGCCCAAGAAGAGGAAATCTGTCACTACTTCCACCTTTCCCCCTTCTATTTGCCATGCCATAATGGGGCCGGATGCCATGATCTTAGTTTTTCAGTATTTAGTCTTAAGGCTCTTTCACTCTCCTCCTTCACCATCATCAAGAGGTTCTTTAGTTCCTTTTCTCTTTCTGCCCTTAGAATGGTATCATCCACATATCTGAGGTTGTTAATATTTCTCCTGCCTACCTTGATTCCAGGTTGTAACTCATCCATCCTGGCATTTTTCATGATGTGCTCCATGTGTAGGTTAAAAAAAAAACTGGGTGACAGCAGACAGCTGTCTGCTTTGAGGAGAAATACATAAAACTTAGATGTTTATTTTTATATATAGGGTGTAACACCTATTGAATGATTTAAAACAGTGTATTTTTGTTGAAAACTGTAATGTATTTTTTTGAATTGCATTTTTTGCCCCCAAATTTCTATGCCTTCAGTGTCTGCAAAAGTCCAGTGTTTTATCTGGTCTTCCTATTCCTTCATGGTTTTCTACCATTCACTTTTTTCCATCTTTCCTTCTTTATTGCTTATGTGTTTTCACATGCATTTGGGTTTCTTATTTTTAAACTCTCTTTGTGTCCAAAAATATCTGAAGTACTAGGTGATTTTCCCAAAGTCAAATTCTTTTTATATTAATGCATATTGTTCACCACCATCTTATTCAAATGCCATTTTCTGTCCAAAAGACTGTGATTCCCTTGAGTTTGGAATTAATTGGTCTGTAGTGCAAGAACAAGTCTAATTATTGTTATCAGGATAGATCCCATTCAGAGAACTTGCTCCCTTCTGGTTGTCTCTCTCTGCTGAAAATTACCTGGCTGTAGATTAATGTGTTTCAGGCCATTGCATGTGCTTGTTAATGTTGCAGGAACACACAAATAGGAACGACGCAACCTTTTGGGAAAGTGATTAAGCTAATTTTGACCAGAGGACAAATGTTTGAAATCTTTGAAACATAAGTTACCTTGAATTATTGCTAGCTACTCTTTGACTTTTTTAGGAATACATAGTAAATTTGACCTATATAGGCATGACTAGAAGTTAAAAGGTAGAAGTTGAGTCAGAATACCTCTGAAAGGTATTATTAAAATATCAGTGCATAGTGGCTTTAAAAATCATATATATAGAGTGCTACTGCTGGTCATTGTAAATCAGTAGGTGCATTTTTAGAGTCACTAAATCTTTAGTACTCATTATCATTCCATAGTGCAAAAACTGAATAATTCTATAATGTTTTCTCAAAATTAAAAATTGAATGAGTTAATATTTTTTATTAAATTACAATCCTTAATTTAACAGCATTAAAGTCAGCATAAGAGAACTGAGGTAAATGTTGCAATTTCAATGACAAAAATACATGATTATTCTTCATTTTTGGAAGCCTGCCATCTAGAGAATATATTATGCTCTTAATGCAACTAGACAAGTCATCCAATTCAGTGATTTCTAGCTGGTTAAATATATCTTTGGGCAGATTTAACCTTTTTATGACTTATTCTTGATCTCTGTTTCATAGAGATTATATAATTGCTTATTTTTAAATGAAAATTATAATGAGAGGAATAAAATCCAAAAGTCATTCAAATGTCCAGGTCTATCAGTTTACATGCGGCTAAGTGAGAGGAATTAATAAAAGCTTAGAAAGTCTTCATTCATTTTCAAATAAAACTGCTGATGGAGAATTGCCTTATTGTACAAACCTAAGTTGATTATGTCCTCTATTGGAAAATATCCAATTCATTGATTTTTGTCATCTTTCATTTAATTGCTTATATTTTGTGTCAGATACGATTTTAAAGGATATTATAACCGTTTTCTTACAGTAGTGAACTGATCTGATTTAATCATTGAGAAAATAAACATCTCTGTTTAAATAGCTGTGCATAAAGAAATTGCTAGATACTGTGTGAGTGACCCTTTGACACCTGTAAATCCTGCTTGTATTTTGTTCAGCATCTGCTTAGGCTCCCGGGAACTCTGGGAGCCGCTAGGATGCCTTCCAATGAAACAGGAACATAAGCAACCCAGCTGTGTGCTCTCTGTGCCAGTAACAGGACCTGTGCCAGCTGGCTGCCCTCCAGAAATGTGCATGGTAAATGAAGTTATTTATGACTTTCCTAGAAGGGAAATTTTTGCTAAGAGAACACACATGAATAGGATCATTATTCCCATTTCTCAGAAATGGTCTGTGCAAGAGAGGCATGTAGACTTCATTCTTTGCGTTTAAAAACAAGTTTAGAAAGGCTGTCATAGTGTTATTTTTTGTACATGAAGAGTATTACTGAAATGGTTACTTTAGTTGCAGATTAAAACTGTAATAGGTTGACTTGGTAATGGGTAGAAACAATGAGACAGTCCAAATATCTCAGTGTGTGTGGTCATGTCTACCGGTTTGAAATTTGTGTGTCTTTGTGCACACACACGTGCACACACACACACACCCCAACTCAAATATCTCGGTGGCTTAAAACACAAAAACAAGTTATCTCACATACATGACATGACCATTTTGCTTCAGCAAAGAGGCTCCATTAATCATCATCACTTAGGAATACAGGCCAGTGAAGAAGCTCTTGTCATCGCTTTCATGAATTGGGGAAAGGGACCAAAGGAGTAGCAGATCTTAATCTGGCATTTCAAGCTGGTACCCAGAAGTACCACATGTGGCTTTGCTTCACATTTCATTGGTCAGGTAAATCACATGGCGCACCCAAGTTCAAGAGGGCAGAGATGTGTCATCCTATCCTGTATTATTTCTATATCATTTATGTATTTAATATAGTGGTTTTCCAAGTGCTAAAAGTAACCTCAGTTCCTTCTAGAAAAAGTTGAAAATATGAAATGAAGACAAAATAGGCAGCACACAGAGTTGGTTACCATTAATATTTTGACACATTTTCTTTTCTTTCCTCACACATATGTATATGAAGGTATATTATACATATGTCCTCCATATTAAGTGGATACCTTATATTTCATAAATATTCTTTGTGAATATAATTATTTATAGCTAAATATTGTCCCATTACCTAGATACACAGTATTCTTCAATTAACTAGTCGCCCCTTTTTTTTAATTTAGGTGTTTTTAGTACTTCACTATAATAAATAATGGCCCATGAATATTTTTATATATACACCTTAGCATGTTTTCTGAATATTTTCCTAGTACATTTTTAGAAATAGGCTTATTGATAAAAGTTATTTGATCATTTCTTAATAAATTTTATACATAGCATCAAATTTCCTGCTAAAAATTACTTTGTATAAATTTATATTTCTACTTACTGTGTGTGAGAGTACCTCAACAATTTCTCATTTAAAAGTATAGTTTCAGTTCAGTTGCTCAGTCATGTCCAACTCTTTGTGACCCCAGGAACCGCAGCATGCAAGGCATCCCTTCCATTACCAACTCCCAGGGTCCACCCAAACCCATGTCCATTGAGTTGGTAATGCCATCTAACCATCTCATCTTCTGTTGTTGCCTTCTGCTCCTTCCCTCAATCTTTCCCAGCATCAGGGTCTTTTCCAGTGAGTCAGCTCTTTGCATCAGGTGGCCAAAGTATTGGAGTTTCAGCTTCAACATCAGTCCTTCCAATGAACACCCAGGACTGATCTCCTTTAGGATGGACTGGTTGCATCTCCTTGCAGTTCATGAGACTCTCGAGTCTTCTCCAACACCACAGTTCAAAAGCATCAATTCTTCTGTGCTCAGCTTTCTTTATAGTCCAACTCTCACATCCATACATGACCACTGGAAAAACCATAGCCTTGACTAGATGGACCTTTGTTGACAAAGTGATGTCTCTGCTTTTTAATATGCTGTCTAGGTTGGTCATAATTTTCCTTCCAAGGAGTAAGTGTCTTTTCATTTCATGGCAGCAGTCACCATCTGCAGTGATTTTGGAGCCCCCCCAAATAAAATCAGCCACTGTTTCCACTGTTTCCCTATCTATTTGTCACGAAGTGATGGGACCAGATGTCATGATCTTAGTTTTCTGAATGTTGAGCTTTAAGCCAAATTTTTCCCTCTTCTCTTTCACCTTCATCAAGAGGCTCTTTAGTTTTTCTTCACTCTCTGGATAAGGGTGGTGTCATCTGCATATCTGAGGTTATTGATATTTCTCCCAGCAATCTTGATTCCAGCTTGTGCTTCTTCCAGCCCAGCGTTACTCCTTTTCCTGTTTGGAACCAGTCTGTTGTTCCATGTCCAGTCCTAACTGTTGCTTCCTGACCTGCATACAGGCTTCTCAAGATGCCGGTCACCAGTTTGTAAATGAATAACACCTCATTTGTTGTTATGTGTCTATTAAATAAGCATTGAGACTGACTCTTTCTACATGTTTACTGACTACTTTATGGGTGATTTGTGTATCTATAGACTTTTTTCTTTTTTTCCCCAAGAGTTTAGTTTTTGTGATTTATTTTAAAATATCCTTATGTACTTTATATCATTACTTTTAAATAGCAGCATTTTCCTTGCAGTCTTTCCTTTGACATTTTTAATATTAGACATTTTTAAAAAATGTGTAATCATTAAAACTGTTTTTACTTCACAATTTCTTCCTTAATATTATGCTTGGATAGAACTTCTGTACTCCAAAATCATATATTTACTTACATGTTATTTCTGGTTCTTTCATGATTTCTTTTTATTTTAACATTGATCTTTAATCCATTTGAAATTAATTTGGGAGCACGATAAGATGCAGTTTTCTGCCTTTTATTCCCAAATAGTTAAACCAGTTTTCACAATTTTTATTCATTAATCTATATTGAATATTCTGGAGTCTTAAGTCATCAAAAATGTAGACTTATCCCTCAACAAAACCATCAGAGAGATCCTACCATAAATCTACATTAAAAATTATTGTGCTACTGTGTAGAAGTTATTCATACAGAATCTTATTGGCATAGTTAAGAAAATATTAAGTGATCTGGTCGAGGAATTTTGTGGCTTATAGCAGATTAGAAACTGCACAAAGAGGGTGTGAATAAAGAGCAGAAAGTGCTGTAATTATTATAATTAGAAGGATACCAAAAAACTTTAGAGTGGACAAAGTTGTACTCTTCAACTGTAGTATTCATAATTTTTACCAAGCCACTGAGGGGGAAAAAAAAAAGTTCATTATCTTTACTCTTTTTTGTTTAGGAAGCTCATTTAAAACAAAGTAAAAGGTTTAAATCAACAGGCTTTTTGAAAGAACTGAAAAAGTATGGTAAAATGAAAAGTATTTTAGAGTCAAACTTGGATTTCAATTTGAGGTTTTTAACCTAAAGAATCCATGACATTGGGAATGGGGTTAGATTATTTTAGATTGATTTTACTCATCATAAAATGAAGATGATAAACAATCCTTGTATGTCCTTGTTGTAATCAAAGTGACATACAATCTCATCATGTTCATCTTTATCCACCTCCTCCTAACCTCCAAGCCTGTCTCAAGATGATTTCTTGAAAATTCCACATAGATATGGCATTCTCCTCAGCAATTTCAGGAGCTAGCTGTTTGTTTGTGGTTTATAGTTAAGCCAAATGGTTCTTTTAAGCTAGAAGAAAAGTTAGTCTTATTTCATCAATAGGTCTTAGTTAACAGAGTCCAGTTGGAGACACAAGAATACTGGCATAGATACTGGAGCTATAGGGCAAAGAAGAAATAATTGAGACCCAAGGGCCAGAAAGATAGAATCTGATTCTTGGTCCCACCACTGAGCAGTTATCTAAACACTCCACTGACCAGCTCCTACCTGAGCTCTATTTTTGTCCATCTGTCAAAGAGAGTTGATACCCAACATGCAGAGCTATTGTGAGGATTTGTCACAAATAAGTAGGTTAATCTAGAAATATACTTGAAGAATGTGGCAAACGAGAGGAGTTCTCAAGTGATAATTTATTGGTTGTGTGTTTTATTTTTGTTAGTCTTTTTACTTTAGCCTAACTTGATGTGGGTCAAAGTAAAGAATGACTCAAGGATAGCTTTTAAATACACAAGAACTATTTGTTTGGTATAATCACATACAGAAGAAACTTTAAAGAATTATTAGTTTTAGCAGTATTCCTAAAAATGCCTAAATACTTGTGAAAACACCATTTTGCAAGTATAATCTTCTCTACAATATAAAGCCATACAATGCAAACACAGATAAAGGTCAAGCAAGAGCAAATACATCAGTAAAAAGGAAGGCTTTCCCTGACTCACTCTCATTTTTATGCTCAGGCTGTGAATATCAATTAGCTCAATCAAGTCTTGCAGATAATGTCAGCTGTCAATCATTCCTGAGTAGTGATGTGTGAAGTTTGTCAGCAGGCAATGGACTACTTGAGTGATGAATGAAATAATGAGGACACAGAAGCCTGAACCAAACTTCCATTTTTCTGGTAAATTCCTCTCAACATAGGAGTTTAGGAGAGGGAGAGAAAAATCACATTAAAATTTGTTTTACAGCAGTGTTCATTTAATGCCATGTCTACTTTAAAACATTCATCCTTTAACCTTGTAGTTTTTAAAATTAATACAAATGGCAAATAATTGTGTGTGTTAGTTGCTCAGTCATATCTGATTCTTTGCAACCCCATGGACTATATATAGCCTGCCAGGCTCCTCTGGCATGGAATCTGTTCATGGAATTATCCAGGCAAGAGTACTGGAATGGGTTGCCATTTCCTTCTCCAAAGGATCTTCCCTACCCAGGGATCAAACCTACCCTGTCTCCTGCATTGCAGGCGATGCTTTACCGCCTTAATTACGTGCCTGCAATTGTAGGCACATAATTAAGCATCATAATTTTCATCTGTACTAGTCAGTGTAAGCAACATTAGCTGTTACAAGAGGTAAGACCCCAAACCCAAAGTGCTTTTTACAACTAAGGTTCATACTAACTAACTGTGGGTGGTGTCACTCCTCTGCATAGCTCTCTTCCATTCAGTGACTTATGTATATTGGCATCCATCTGGTGACTACAAAATCTGGAGCTATGTTGGGATGTTTAAAGGCTAGGACTAGAAACAACTTACATTATTTCTACTCACATCCTGTTTTTCAGAACCCTATAAGTTTAACTCAGTTTAACTGTAAGGGAGGTAGGGAAACATAAAAGAACTCTTAATAGTCTCTGCTATATTAACCAGACTTATTTTATTTGAACAGCCTTTTAAAATTTAAGGTTTTAACCATATCATATCCAGTTGAGCCATGGTTTGAAAATACTAGTCACAAGTTTGAGGGCATTTAATATGTGTAGACTAGATTCTTTATATACATTATTTTATTTGAAAAGTTAAGAAAATACTATTCATGTGATAAAATATTCAAACAGTAAAGAAAAGTATAATATTAAAAGTAATTAATTCTTTTCCCTTTGCTCTGATCTCTATCTGTTGTTATTGTTGTTCTTTTCAACCATGTGGACTGTAGCATGCCAGGCTTCCCTGTCCTTTACCATCTCTGGAGTTTGCTCAAACTCATGTCCATTGAGTCAGTGATGCCAACCAACCATTGCATCCTCTGTCATCCCCTTCTCCTCCTGCCCTCAATCTTTCCCAGAATCAGAAATGGATTTTCTACATCCATTGATGACAACTATTTTTTTTTTCTTTCTTTCTTTTTTGGCTTAAAACAACACTTATTTATTAAGTCACAGTTCTGGATGGCAGAAGTCTGAAATCAAGGTGTCAGGGCTGGCTTTCTTCTGGAGGCCTTAGGGGAGAATCCTTTCCTAGACTTTTCTAGCTGCAAACAGGCTACTTAGATTCCTTGGAACATGGTCCCTTCCTTCAACTTCAAAGGACATCACTGTAGACTCTGTTTCCATCATCACTTCCTATTTGCTGATCCTGAGCCTCCCACCTGCTTCTTCTTATTTTATTTTTAATTTTTTTCAATGTTTTATTGTTTTTTAATATAAATTTTTCCTTTTCTAAATTGAAGTATAGTATATAACAAGTGCTTCAGGTATACAGCAACTGATTCAGATATGTTCTTTTCAGATTTTTTTCCATTAGAGGTTATTACAAGATATTGAATATAGTTCCCTGTACTATACAGTAGGTCTCTGTTGTTTATCTATTTTATACATGGAAATGTAAATCTGTTAATCCCAAATTCCCAATTTATTCCTTTCTCTGCTTTACTCTTTGGTAATTTTAAGTTTCTTCTCTGTGTCTGTGAGTTTATTTCTCTCTTATAAATAAGTTCATTTGTATTATATTTTTAAGATTCCATGTGTAAGTGTTATCATCTGATATTTGTATCACTTACTTCTGATTTACTTCACTTAGTATGATAATCTCTAGATTTATCCTTATTGCTACAAATGGCATTATTTCATTCTTTTTTATGGCTGAGTAATATTCCATTGCATATATGTATATACCACATTTTCTTTATACATTTGCCCGTTGATGGACATTTAGGTTGCTTCCATGTCTTAGCAAGGAAATGTCAACCCGCTCCAGTGTTCTTGCCTGGGAAATCCCATGGGCAGAGGAGCCTGTTGGGCTACGGTCCATGGGGTCGCAAAGAGACAAACAGTTTAGTGACTGAACAACAGCAACAGCAGCCATGTCTTAGCTTCCACGTCTTATAAATAGTGCTGCTGTGAACATTCACAGCTACCTCCCCTGCTTCAGAATTTTAATATTTTTATTGAAATCTAGTTCATTTGCAATATTATATTGGTTTCAGGTACATAGCAGTGATTAAATACTTTTATATATTATACTCCATTTAAAGTTATTATAAAATATTGGCTATATTCTCTATACTTTACAATATATCTTTATAGCTTATTTATTTTATACTGTTTATGTCTCTTAATTTTCAACCCTTGTCTTTCCCTTCTACCTTTTCCTCTCCCCACTGGCAACCACTAGTTTGTTCTGTATATGTGAATCTGTTTCTGTTTTACCATATTCATGTTTTAATTTTTGGATTCCACATAGAAATGATAATAGAGTACATTTCTTTACCTATCTGACTTATTTCACTAAGCATAACATCTGGGTCCATCTATGTTGTTTCAAATATGTCATTTATTTTTATGGAAATAGTTCATTCTTCTTTATGATCAAGCAATGTTCCATTGTTAATCACTCAGTTGTGTCTGATTGACTCTTTGTAATCCCATGGACTATTGCCTGCCAGGTTCCTCAATCCATGGAACTCTCCACGTAAGAATACTTTGAGTAGGATTGCATTCAGTTCTCCAGGGGATCTTCCCAAACCAGGGATTGAACCCAGGTCTCTTGCATTGCAGACAGATTCTTTACCATCTGCGCCACCAAGGAAGCCTACCACATATTCTTTATTCATTCATCTGTTGCTGGACAATTAAGTTGTTTTCATATCTTGACTATTGTAAATAATGCTATTATAAACATGGGAGTGTGGGTATCTTTTTTTAATATTTTTATTTTCAAAGAAATTCTAGATCATATGGTTGTTCTACTTTCAATTTTTCAAGGAACCTCCCCAAAATGTTTTCCGTGGTGACTATGGAAATTTAGATTTCCACCAAGCTTGCTGGGACAGTTGTGGGAAGCTGACCACTGGGTAGTTTCAGTCTGCTTCCTTGGCCTTGTTTTGGGGCTGAGCAAGCATGTGTACACTCTTCACAAGCAGAGTCTAGCTTTCTTACAGCTTCATGGTCAGCCCCACTGGTTTTCAAACCAGCTAAGCGACCTTGGTGTCACACACCCAAGAAGGGGATTCAACCGCCCACCCCCTAGGGAGGATTGTCCAGCCCGTGTCATCCCATCCTCCTCTGTGTCCCCTCCTAGGAGCTCAGTGCCAGTTTCATTGCTTCTCTTCCCTTCCTGCCTGCCTACTTGTGGGTCTTCTTCCGGCCTCTGTTTTCAGTGAGAATTGTTCCACACTGTTGAATTTTGGATGTGTTCATGTGGGTTGGAGAAGGCAATGGTACCCCACTGCAGTACTCTTGCCTGGAAAATCCCATGGATGGAGGAGCCTGGGAGGTCGCTAAGAGTCAGACATGACTGAGCGACGTCACTTTCACTTCACTTTCATGCATTAGAGAAGGAAATGGCAACCCACTCCATTATTCTTGCCTAGAGAATCCTGTGGACGGAGGAGCTGGTGGGCTGCTGTCCATAGGGTCGCACAGAGTTGGACAAGACTGGAGCGGCTCAGCCTGTGTGCATGCATGGGGGTTGGTGAGCTCCACATTTCCCTGCTCTTTCATCTTGATCTCCTCCCCATGACCACTGTTAAGATTCTTGTTCTCTCTCTCTAAAAAAATGTGTCACAATACATTAGCCCTTACCTGTGTAGATCCTTTGTTTATTTTATAAAAATGGAATGATTTTAATATGCCATTCTATACATTTTCAAGTTAGTAATATAGAGTTAATTTTGCATAAGTACATATAAATTTAGAGTGATATTCAAAGTGTTTGACAAGTCCACATTAAAGCATGAGAACTGACGAATCAGAATAGATGCTGGATGTAGGATGGGAGAATGGTCCTGGAGCCCCACGTGTGGCAAAAATCACTGTAATTAGGACAATATTATAAATAAATTGGGTCAGGGGATGTACCCAAAGAAGGAGATAGAGTGTGGGTGTAAGAGGAATATAGAGTATATGCTTTGGATATCGGCTGTTTTCCAAGTAGTACAGATATTTTTCAGTATTTTAACAACTGGGCCCTAGGGTTATAACAGTCTGGATGTACTTCAGTCTACTTAAAGGTGGGATAGCAGAATAGAACCATAATTTTTACAATAAATCAAGGTATTGATGCACAATTGAGTTGTCCTTAATATCTAAAATTGTAAGAAATGCAGCATATTAGAAAATAAAAACAAACCACAAAAAAAAAAAACACATGAAAAAGAAAGCTTGTGTATATAATTTGGTGAAACATTGAGAGATTATCCATAAGAGAAATTCCTAAATGTGGAATTGCCAAGTCAGTTTTTATTTTGATTGATATTTCTTTGAAAATGTCAAGTTAGTTTATAGTCACCCCAAGTGAAGAAATGTTTTCCATATCTTATCCAACAGTTTTCATTATTACATTAAGAAACATATCTTTATTCAATTTGGTAATTGAATGATTAAAGAAATATTCCATTCTTTCTTAGTCATCATTTTGTAATAGTTGAAAACTTGTTAGATTTGGAGACATTTAGACTTAGACCATTATATCTACTGTGGGCAAGAATACCTTAGAAGAAATGAAGTAGCCATCATAGTCAACAAGAGAGTCCAAAATGCAGTATTTGGATGCAATCTCAAAAATGGCAAAAAGATCTCTGTTCATTTCCAAGGCTAACCACTCATTATCACAGTAATCCAGGTCTATGCTCTGACCAGTAATGCTGAAGAAGCTGAAGTTGAATAGTTCTATGAAGACCTATAAGACCTTCTAGAACTAACACCCCCCAAAGATGTCCTTTTCATTATAGGGGACTGGAATGCAAAAGTAGGGCATCAAGAAATGGAGTAACAGGCAAATTTGGCCTTGGAGTACAGAATGAAGCAGGGCAAAGGCTAATAGAGTTCTGCCAAGAGAAGGCACTGGTCATAGCAAACACCCTCTTCCAACAACACAAGAGAAAACTCTACACATGGACATCACAGTATGGTCAATACCAAAATCAGATTGATTATATTCTTTACAGCCAAAGATGGAGAAGCTCTATATAGTCAGCAAAGACAAGACTGGTAGCTGACTGTGGCTCAGATCATGAACTCGTTATGGCAAAATTCAGACTTAACTTGAAGAAAGTAGGGAAAACCACTAACCATTCAGGTATGACATAAATCAAATTCCTTAAGATTATACAGTGGAAGTGAGAAATAGATTCAAGGGATTAGATCTGATAGACAGAGTGCCTGATGAACTATGAACGGAGGTTTGTGACCTTGTACAGGAGGCAGTGATCAAGATCATTCCCATGAAAAAGAAATGCACAAAGGCAAAATGGTTTTCTGAGGAGGCCTTGCAAATAGCTATGGAAAAGAAGAGAAGCTAAAGGCAAAGGAGAAAAGGAACGATATATACTCATTTGAATGCAGAGTTCCAAAGAGTAGCAAGGAGAGATAAGAAAGCCTTTCTCAGTGATCAATGCAAACAAATAAAGGAAAACAATAGAATGGGGAAGACTAGAGACCTCCTCAAGAAAATTAGAGATACCAAGAGAAATTGTCATGCAAAAATGGGCACAATAAAGGACAGAAATGGTATGGACATAACAGAAGCAGAAGATATTAAGAAGAGGTGGCAAGAATACACAGAAGAACTATACAAAAAATATCTTCATGACCCAGATAATCACGATGGTGTGATCACTCACCTAGAGCCAGACATCCTTGAATGTGAAGTCAAGTGGGCATTAGGAAGCATCACTATGAACAAAGCTAGTAGAGGTGATGGAATTCCAGTTGAGTTATTTCAAATCCTAAAAGATGATGCTGTGAAAGTGCTGCAGTCAATATGCCAGCAAATTTGAAAAACTCAGCAGTAGCCACAGGACTGACAAAGTTCAGATGCCAAAGAATGCTCAAACTACCAAAGAATGGTCAAACTACCACACAATTACACGCATTTCACATGCTCACAAAGTATTGCTCAAAATTCACCAGGCCAGGCTTCAGTGGTCCATGAATCGTGAACTTACAGATGTTCAAGCTGGATTTAGAAAAGGCAGGGGAACCAGAGATCAAATCGCCAACATCTGTTGGATCATCAAAAAAGCAAGAGAGTTCCAGAAAATTGTCTACTTCTGCTTTATTGACTATGCCAAAGCCTTTGACTGTGTAGATCACAACAAAGTGTGGAAAATTCTTCAAGATTTGGGAATACCAGACCACCTGACATGCCTCCTGAGAAATCTGCATGCAGGTCAAGAAGCAACAGTTAGAACTGGACATGGAAAAACAGACTGGTTCCAAATCCGGAAAGGAGTATGTCAAGGCTGTATATTGTCACACTGCTTATTTAACTTATATGCAGAGTATATAATGAAAAATGCTGGAATGGATGAAGCACAAGCTCAAATTAAGATTGTCAGTAGAGACATCAATAACCTCAGATATGCAGATGATATTACCCTTATGGTAGAAAGTGAAGAAGAACTAAAGAGCCTCTTGATGAAAGTGAAAGAGAAGAGTGAAAAATTTGGCTTAAAGCTCAACATTCAGAAAACTAAGATCATGGCATCTCGTTCCATCATTTCATGGCAAATAGATGGGGAAGCAATGGAAACAGTGATAGTCTTTATTTTGGGGGGCTCCAGAATCACTGCAGATGGTGACCACAGCCATGAAATTAAAAGATGCTTGCTGCTTGGAAGAAAAGTTATAACCAACTTAGATAGCATATTAAAAAGTAGAGACATTACTTTGCCAACAAAGGTCCGTCTAGTCAAGGCTATCATTTTCCCAATAGTCACATATGGATGTGAGAGTTGGACTATAAAGGAAATTGAGCACTAAAGAATTGATGCTTTTGAACTGTGGTTTTGGAGAAGACCCTTGAGAGTCCCTTGGACAGCAAGGAGATCCAACCAGTCCATCCTGAAGGAAATCAGTCCTGAATATTCATTGGAAGGACTGATGCTGAAGCTGAAACTCCAATACTTTGGCCACCTGATAGAAAGAGCTGACGCATTTGAAAAGACCCTGATGCTGGGAAAGAGTGAAGGTAGAAAGAAAGGGGACAACAGAGGATGAGATGGTTGGATGGCATCACTGACTCGATGGACGTGAGTTTGATCAAGCTCCGGGAGTTGGTGTGGACAGGGAAGCCTGGAGTGCTGCAGTCCATGGGGCTGCAAAGAGTCAGACAACTGAGTGACTGAACTGAACTGAGACTTAGACTGGCTGCTTGTATTTGGATTAATTACTATGAGTGTTTCTTCTCAAGTGTAAAATGGAGATATTATAAATGTCAAAACAATTTTGTCTGATTTGTTATTCCAGATTAATTTTAGAATAATTTTCTAAGGCTCCTCAAAATTCACAGTGAAGTTTTTATTCGAAATGTATTAAATATTTAAATCAAACTTCTCAAGAACTTTGTTAATAGACTTCTTGAGTCCATGGGATATTTATATTAAATCAATTCCTGTTTTATATCTCTGAATAAAGTATGTTTTTCTTGAGATTTACTGAGTTTCATATTAGTGTTCTACGAGGTATTGTGTGTTTTATTGTTGCTAGATTTAATGAAATGTTTTTCTTTTATACCTTCTGTTCATTACTTGCATATATGAACATTACTGCTTTTATAATTGTAGTACATTTACAGTAATATGTTCTCTTTATAGTTCCCTTTTCCCATTTAGCTTTATATGCATTACCTATCTATCTCTATTGTCTATCAATGTAAATCACAATATATGCAATATGATAACTTTATCTACTTCATTCCTATAGTTTTTTGCATATTTCTTCGCCTTAATATCGTCTACATATCTCTACTCTAGCTGTCCTTTTCATTTATACTATTCCTTCTTGAAACTGAGTCCTTGCAAGGGAAGGAGTGTATTCCACTTATATTTGTGGTCTGGTAAAATTAAACTAATGCCCGAGATGAAGTAAACACTCAAACGTTTTAAGTGAATGCCTGAGTGAATAATTTTGAGCTTCAGATTCAAGATTGTTGTGGCTTATTCTCATGAATGTCAGCTCAATGGAAAGCAATAAACAAGACAGAGAAGCAGACAGAAGTTAAATGGCATAGATATGGAGCCTTGGTACCCAAGAGACTCATGTGGAAGGAGGCCAGATAGATAATTGGCTTCCCAGTCAGGATAGATACAGGGGATACCTAACTGGTATATCACTGAAATGGAGAGAAAGTTACCCATCTGGTCTTTCATCCTGTGAATATAAGCAGCAAGGCTGCAATAATATCAACTGGCTGGTCAGTGAAGCAAGAGCACTCCATTATTATTGATCCTGGGACAAAGAGAGAGAGCCATCAATTAACCAGATATGGGGCTGAATTCTGACAGGTTGGAGCATAGGAAACTGTTCTGTGATCAGCATGCCAGAAGAAATGAAACCTGGGATTTGATTAAGAGAAAGTATTTTATAATAAATAAGTAAGGTATGAAATGACTCAATGAATTTACTCGCCAGTTGAGACTAACATGTGCCACTAATTGCAGCAATAATACAAATAAACACAGAAACAGCTGATGTTTATTAAGGATTTGAAAGGTTGTAGCTGAACGATAAGACGCCAGGATTCTTGGCCTCCGGAGGAGACAAATTCAATCTGGGGCCAGAGATGAGGCTGGATCGCTCAGAGCTTTTGTGTAATAAAGTTTTATTAAAGTATAAAGGAGATAGAGAAAGCTTCTGACATAGGCATCAGAAGGGGGGCAGAAAGAATACCCCACTCCTAGTCTTTAGCTGTAAGTTATATAGTCACTCACAGTCCGTTAATGAAAAGAAAGGAATGTCTTAGAATTTAGAATGGCACCAGATAATTCATCCCTGGCCATAAAACGATTGACTTGAATCTTGTAGAAGGGCAGATTACCAAACAAATAGTTTTGTTTACATAGATTAGGGGAACAATACCTGAGTAAGTAGGTTGGGCCATTTGGCTGAACTTAGAGTCTGGGGTATATTAACATATCTTAAAACAAATATTTCCATAAGAAAAAGAAATGTATTTGTTAACTCAAGGTTTGAGAGTAGTTAGCTTCAGGTGAAATCAGGTGTCATGGCAACACAGCATTTTAAGAGAAACCGCCTTTTAAATTTGTATAGAGAAGGAAAAACATATCGCTGGTTTGTTTCCTCCTGCCACTTAAGAGAGATAAAAATATCTGGCGCTTGCAGCCTATTTCCTCTGTTTGGAGACCCCTGACCTTCCTGCCTGTTACCCTCTCAGATTTATTAGATACCAAGCATGTGATGGGTGCTCTACAGAGATTATCTCACTTAATCCTCAAAACAGTCAATGAATTCAGTATGATTTGGGTTGTATTTTACATGTGGGAAAATACAGCTTAGAAAGCTTGGTGAGTAGCTTGAGTAAATTCACATACTAGTATGTGGTGAAACTGAATTGTGAGGAAAAGTCACAATTATCAATCACTACTTTTTTTCCACATGGAGAGCTTTAACATAAAATAGATACCAATGTCAGAGCCTCACTTTCAGGCATTATTACTTAATTGGGCTGGAGTAAGGGTTGGTGATATTGGTATTTTTTAAAAAGCTACATGGTGATTTCCACATGTACTGAATTGAGAACCACTGACCTATCAAGGCCCATTACTGAGAGTTTAGCTTTGCCCTCCAGTTGTACCTTGTCAATACAAAGGAAGGACAATAGTCATATAATTTCAAATAGCTTTAAGATTTATTTTCATTTGTCTATCCTCTATGCATTGTCCTTATTTATATAGCCTGCATTTACCTCTCTGATCCTGCCTGCTAATTGGTTGTCTCCTGCCTGTTATTGCCTCCTGGAATGTTTCAGTATACAGCCTGGGTTATAACATATCTTATGTTTTGCCTCTGCTGCTGCTGCTGCTGTCCCTGCAGTCGTGTCCGACTGTGCGACCCCATAGATGGCAGCCCACCAGGCTCCTCCGTCCCTGGGATTCTCCATATCTATATTGAGACAGGGTTGCTGTTATTATGCCTTCACTGCTCTTGTAAATCTTTCCCTATATTCTTCTCAGCTTTATCAAACAGGTTGTAGTTGATTAGGTTTTATTAAAATTAGTTGATTAGGTTGCTTAAATGCCTCATTGTATTAGTTTTACTAATGATTTAACAGTGCTTATACAAATTGCTGTAAATAATAAGTTTCTGGTTCTAGATATTTCCATGTAGTCAAAAAATTATACTAAGACCAGATTCCCATCACCTTGCTGTATTTCCCAACATAATAATTTACCTTTCCTCCATTTCCAACCCAGTCAAAATTATTAAAATGAAGTACCATCACAATAATAGGGAAATGGGCAGAAGGCATATACACACATTTGAGGAAAAATGAAGTACAAAAAGAAATATAAAAATAATCAATCTAATCAATTGGTGAAATACCAATGAAATAGTTTTATATTTGAATTAGCAACATTTTTTCAGATTTTCTACCTTATAATTTATATATTTATTATTTTATTGTTCATGGTGTCATCATGATTGAATGCAGTCTCCACAAGGGAGGCAATTTTGTCTGTTTTGATCAGTGATATATTGTAAGATCTGAAGCCAATGCCTGTCCTTACATAGACAATAATAAATATTTCCCAAAGAAATAAATACTTGTGTGAGTGGGTCCATAACAAAGATGTGCGGTGCATTGTATATTTTATTATATAACTGGCAGGGGTATGAATTCATGCAATAATTATAAAGAGAAATCTGTGAAAGGGTATCATGTTTTTAAAAAAATATATTTTCTTTGAATGATTATTTACTTACACTTCTAAACTGTGCTTTAAGGATGTAATCAGTAAAGTGGAGATTAATAGATAGAAAACCACGTTCATAGCATTGATAATCATATGGGAAACAAATATAGCTTATTTTAAGTAAAATGTGGTGTTTGCGTTCTTTCAAAATAGACTACTGTGAAAATGCAGTAATGTTAAATGAAAGATGGAGAGTGAATAGTAGAGCATGGTTGTAATTTTGTAAAAACTGAGATACAGAGACAGACAGGTTGGTAAACCAAAGTGATAACACTAATTATTATCACTCAGAAAGATTCTCAGAGCTACCAGGGAATCTAATAGTAATTAATCTGGTAGTAAAAAAAAGCTTAATTTTTTTCTTTGTAGTATTATAAAATGCATAAAATTTCTAAAAGAATATATTAATATATTGCTTTCATGATCAGAAAGATAGTTCATTTCTTAAAACTGTCTCTAATTTTCCAAACTCTGAGGATATATTAAATTATCTGTTACAATGTAACCTTCACAGGGCAAGTGTTTTTATCTGCTTTGTTCATTAATGGATTCCCCATACCTAGAATAGTGTTTGGGATAAAGTAGTACTCCAAAATACCTTTTGAATAAATGAATGAATGTGCAAACAACTAATATGTCTCCCTCTTTTAAAGTCAATTTTTAGGTGTTAAGGACTGATCAGTCCCTTTTTTCTGTAGAGTTGAACAATTGATCCATCCATCTGGTGGCTCAGTTGGTAAAAAGTCTGCCTACAGTGCAGAAGACCCAGGTTCAATTCCTGGGTCAGGAAGATCCCTTGGAGAGAAGGAAATGGCAAACCTCTCCAGTATTCTTTTCTGAAGAATTCCATGGACAGAGGAGCCTGTGGGCTATAGTCCATGGGGTCGCAAAGAGTCAGACATGACTGAATGACTAACACTTTACTTTCAAGTGCTATTCATAGGATATCTTCTTTCCACTGAAGAGAGACTGCTTTCTCAGAGGCTGAAAATTATCTTTTTCATCATTTTGGAGGGAAGTGATCAATACATGGCAGATGTGGATTCTAATGTATATGAAATTTAAAATGATTATGACAGATCTTTTATCTTTAGTAAGTTGCTTTAAATTATCCCAGTGTCCTCAGATGTAAAGAAAACCATAATTGTTAGTGAATGTTGTTATTTTGTTATCCAGTTAAAATATGTTCAGTTCCCCATCTATAGAGAACAAAAGGGATACAAAAATAATACTGTTGGGGATGGAAACTTATTGGAAAAGGACTATAGACCAATAATATATAAGAAATGCTATATTGTGTTTCATTTTAATTCAGTGAAGGGATGTTTGCAAGTAATTTTTACCATGTAACATGCAGTTTAGATTTATGCAATTAGATATATGCCTATTTAAAATTTTATATTTATTGCATATTTTCTCAAAACTAAAATCAAGAATGATCGATTTAATAGTAGCATTTGTTTTAAATATTAAATAAGACTGTATCAATGTGTACAATGAGTTGTCTATTTTACACAGAGTCCTTGCTTTATTTTTTCTCTAGGATTCAGAATTTCCTACACATATGCAGCCAAATCCAAACCTGGGTTTAGGCAAAGAGAATCTTGGTCCAGCAAAATTTGACTACAAGCTGAATAACATATTCAGACTTCACGAACTTCCAGTGAGCTGGTAGGATTCTTGAGGTTTTATTGTTATGTCTAAATTTTGATGCTCTTATAGCTGTTTATGATCAAAGTGGTTTGCTCTTAGCCTGTATCTGAAATTACTACTTATAACATTGAAAGAATCTGCTTAAAGCTGCTGCAAGAACCTCAATACTAATTGGTTTAGGCACTTGGTGGCAGTACAGCCTAAGTGCACGACTGTGCATATTTAATGCAGAGGTTGCAGTTCTTGGTTAAAACGAAGCACACGTTGTTTTTAGAGACGTTTGTAGAATTTATTTAAAAAATAGGATCTTAGCAACTGTGCATTTCATTTGATTATTTTACTTAAAATTTTACCAGTGTACTTTTTTTCCTCATTAACACATTGTTTTGTTTTCTTTTGAGGATCATGGTTTTGCAAACCATAATCACATCAGTGTGCAAGTGAAGCTTATTATTTGGTATTTATTAAAATGTACTGTTTTATGAATCTGCATATTTACATTTATAGCAAATGTTTAAAATCTTGTAAAATTTATACTGCTTTTATTCAGTGTTTGAGAAAAATATTTCTGTGAAGAATCAGTAAATATACAGCCTATCATAGATTTCTATGCTAGATTAATTTCTTACTAAGTGGTCAACTTTTGTAAATAATCATAGATGTATCATTTTGATTACAGTTTAGGTAAGTAATATTGTTTTCTTGCATTTGTTCATATAATCCCAAGTTTATTATTGACCTTTAAGAACTCTAGGATTTGTACAAAAATACTTGATAAACATGTTTGTCATAATAACTCCTGTTATGTTTGAAAGAAAATGAAAAGTGAAAGTGTTAGTCAATCAGTGGTGTCCGACTCTTTGTGGCTCCATGGACTATAGCCCACAAGGCTCCTCTGTCCATGGGATTCTCCGAGCAAGAAGAGTGGAGTGGGTTGCCTTTTTTTCTCCAGGGAATGTCTCCCACTCAGGGATGGAACCTGGGTCTGCACACTGCAGAGTCTACCAACTGAGCCACCAGGGAAGCCCCTGTTATGTTTAATGAGGACAAATGTCTCAGAAGAGAATGTTAACCAACTCTAATAACGTACACTTACCTGTGATGAGGTTTTCATTTGCTCTGGATGACCTTATGTGGAATTTACTTTCTAAGACCCATTTGTTTGATTATTTGCATGTACCAAGAATGCTGTCTATGGTACCCTGCTTCTGAGTACAGTGGATATGATCTTATCTGTCATGATCAAAACCTGTAGGTTAATGAATTGAAAAAGTTTATTATTAAAAAGAACTATAATAATGATACATTCATTCCTTAAGTAGTCTATTTCAACTTAAAACAGTTCATCTGCACTCACATCCCAGTCTTTTGATGTAAGGTCATGACTTTTTCTTTGATTAAGTGACTGTTGATTGGAATTCTACATCATATTTCTTTCCAATAATGCATCATTAACAAGTTCAATTTTGTAATTTCCGTAATCTAAAACAAGAGCTTGAGACACTCAGATGATCTCCTCACTTTTCCACATTATTAATTTAATTTTCATTGATAGCAGTTCTGCTTATCACACTCATATTTC